>NC_056745.1:1438487415-1438582415 GCF_019279795.1 Protopterus annectens | reverse complement strand
TTGTACTGTACCCTATAGGCATAACCACAAAAGTATGAGCAGAGCACTCTGCAACAATGTTACCACATAAGCACAAGCACAAATGTTTGAGCAGAGCACTCTGCAACAATGTTACCACATAAGCACAAGCACAAATGTTTGAGCAGAGCACTCTGCAACAATGTTACCACATAAGCACAAGCACAAATGTTTGTCATGCAAATATTTTTAATATATTAGCAATGACAATAAAAATATGATAGTACTTTGTGTATTAGGTAAATTATGATATTGCTATACTAATAATTTTAAAGCACTCATGCTACAAAGAGAAGCAGAGGACCTAGAATATGTCTGAATACAGCTGAGTGTACTTGTATGATTGTGTGTGTGTGTGTGTGTGTGTGTGTGTGTGTGTGTGTGTGTGTGTGTGTGTGTGTGTATGTATTGGTGTATACTTTTGTAATTTTGTCTTTTGATCTTTACAGACACGCATACACAAACACACACCCACAAAGATCCAGACATGTGCGCACGCACACACACACACACACACACACACACACACACACACACACACACACACACACACACACACACACACATGCGCACAATACAGCTTGCCCCTGAATTCAAACCATACCATATTAAAGAATATACATTTCAAAAAGCAACTAGAATACTTCACTTCTTAGATTTTGTTTTAGGCACAAGCTTTACTGTACTGTGTAATGGAGCTGTGCTCTTGTACACCAACTATCTTAATGTCCTCAGATGTCACACAGCCTTACAGGTGAGGGAAGTAAAGTCATATAAATGAAATTACATAATCATGTAGTTTGCCTGACCTAAAAGTTAAAATACTATAGAAAGAGGCTTGTACTAGATGTATAATAATGCTTGCCCTAGTGCAGAATGCATCACTTCTTATTTTACAAGTGATTAACCACCCATGAGACTTCAACCTTTGTCTGATATATATTGTCAGTTTTATGTACCACTGGCACTCTGAAATCCATTCCGTTATTATTACAATTCTTATTATCTGATGGCCAGGCTCTGGCCAAGTTGTGTATTTTTCATATGAGCATGCAACATATGTCCGCATATCTAGTAAGGCATGAGTCCTTAGGATTAACATGTCCATGGAAGTGACATGCAAGTTACAATATGATGATATTATTCTATGAAAGAAGTACAAAAGTAGGATACTGAGAGAAAATTATTTGACTTCTGTCTCACCCATTCCTTCCTTAAGTATACTTCTAGGTTTCATAAGCATCTTCAATAGAGCTGTACTTTTAGAATGTTTATCTACATGATTCTTCCAACATTGATGTGGATTTTATTTAACCAAATACACTGGTTCAGCATCTTTAATTATAATCAATTGCAATTTTTCTTTGTTCTTTATAACCATTTGGCATAAATTTTATACATTCCAATTTATGTGTGTTCAATAAAAAATAAATTCTTCTTCTTCTTTTGGCTTTTCCCAGTTAGGGGTCGCCACAGTGGATCACCTGTCCACTCATGATTGGCAGTGGAGTTTTACAGTGTCGAGTTGCCAGCCCGGCGCCCAACCTTCCACTGAAGACATGCACACCTAGGGCCAATTTGGAGTGTCCAATCCACCTACAGCATGTCTTTGGGATGTGGGAGGAAACCGGAGCACATGGAGGAAACCCACGTGACCACAGGGAGGACATGCAGACTCCACACAGAAGGCACCCCAGCCAAGAATCGAACTGGAGAACCTCTTGCTGTGAGGTGACAATGCTAACCACTGCACCACTGTGGCCACCCTGAATAAAAAAAAAAAATAATAAATAAATAAATAAAATGCCAGAATGAAAAAAGGTTTACATACTTCCCTAGATTTTTACTCCATTATCAGGTAACAATTTTGCAGTTTCTACTGAAAAATTCATAGCCTTGCCTTATATGCCATGCACATTAACTTTTTGCTGACTTTAGATTTACTCAAAATGTAAAGGAAACATTTGCTTTAGAACACTGTACTTTTTTACTCCATGGTAAAAGTATGGAAAAAGTTCATAAGCTTCATTTAAGTCATTTTAGCAGGCATCATCAAAATATTTCTTTTGAGTTATACAGACTTTTGTTATGTACACAGTTCTAGAACATGCATGACATTTGATAAGCTGTTTACTGTTTACCTACTTATCTGAAACAAACGTTTTTATTCATTGCACATCTCACTGTTAGGGCCATAGCCTTTATTGTGCTGCTCTTTTACACATTGCCATGTTTCTGCCTTCTATTTTACTTGTAAATATTGCAGATTTTTATTTCTTACCTCTCCTGCCAATGCAATATTTAAGGCATTTTCAAATTCTAGCATACTGGTTCCAACCAGCTAGGCCACTGTGATATCCATCTCCACACTCTCTCTCCAACCCCTCCCCAATTTCTTTCACTTTCTTTTTTTTTCCAACCCCTCACCCAGACTCTTTAACTTAGCCTTCCTTCCTGTGGTGCCATCTTTAAAATCCTTTCTAGCTTTCTGTGCAGTCCACATGGAAGCTTCTACTACCCCCTGCCTGTGTGCTCTCTGGCTTTACAAGGTACTGTGTAAGACATATTGTTTTATTCATTGCTGTTTACACTGCTACTAAGCACTATCAGCACAGAATTAACTGTGTTTGCTAAAAGTTGCTTTATCTGTACAAGCTACTGCATTTACTCCTAGTGCTTCATTACAGTTTTTTAAGAATGTTTTCTGTTCTGCTTGCAGGGCTTAGTTAACTGTGTTTGCTAATATTTGCTATTTCTGTACAACCTACTGCATTTACTTTTAGTGCTACATTAGTTGTTTAAAATATAGCATCTGCTTTCCTTTCATGCCTTAGTCAACTGGGAATACTGTTATTGCTACACTGGTTATTTCTTGTCTGTATTATACCTGACATATCATTTGATTCTTTAGGGTTTTGCTAGGTCTGGTCTCTCATATGCCTTTTCTTACTTTCTTAGTCTAACTTTGGAATGTGTTCCCCCTTATCTCTTGCAGCTTCTCCCAACAGTTAAACACTCTGTGGTCATCCCCTGCCCAACAGACTTGCCCAGCAAAATGCTTTGTGAAAGAGATATAAATCTGCTTATGTTACATGCCTGAAGCAGCTCCAAAAAACAAAATAAAAAGCATAGCTTTCTAGATCAACTGAAGGTGTTCCTTCTACTGCAATTTATCCACACTTTGAATCAGTTTTTAAAAGTATCTGCTTTTAAAAAATTGAACTGTTCCTTATTATTTAAGGTATTACTACAGGGCAGGTGAGCACACACACAAGTTAGTTTTTCTGGCTGTAGTAATTTACTTTGGCCACCAGGAGGTAGCACAATGCCAGTAGTCTACCATATTCCTTGCTGTTTCAACTAACAATAGTACCAATAGCTTTTAATGTTACTTTAACTCTCAATAGTTCTAGTATATGTAGGTTTAATATTGCCAGCCACACTCTAGAGTGTTATTAACCCCTAGTATGTCTTCTGTACCCTTTGTCTCCTGTTTTTAAATTTATATCTGCAATATTCCATCTCTGGCTTGCTGATTTTCACAGTTGTTTACTTTCCGATTGCTATTTTCAGTGCTGTTTCACACTGCTGACCTGACCCTGTCAGTACTGGTTCCAACCAGCTAGGTCACTGTGATATCCATCTCCAGTCTCTCTCCAACCCCTTCCCCAGTTTCTTTCACTTTCTTTTCTTTCCAACCCCTCCCCAGACTCTTTAACTTTACCTTCCTTCCTGTGGCACCATCTTTACCTCTCTGAACCACTCTAATCCTTTCCCTATACCACTGCTAGAGCATCCCTTACCCCCCTTACATACTTTCCTCTGAACTTACATTCCACTCCACTGATTGTTTTTTTTTACCTTTAATTCTTCCTTTCCTTGGCTCTACCTGCTCCGTTCCCCTACCCTACCCCCAAATTCCACCCACCCCAATACCCCTACATTTATACCTACCTAGCCACTCCCACCACTTCCACAGTCCAATCCAAACTATCCATCATACCCCCCAAAATCCTCTCCCATCATTCACCCATTGAAGTAAGCATGCCCTTCAGAGTTTACTGCCAAACACAACTTATCCTGATGAACTACCAATTAACCTAAACCATATTTTACTCAAATAAACTAACTTCCCAACTTAACTCACCCCTTACATCTACTCTAATAACCAGCATCATGACCCTCAAACCTCTATCCCTACTTACTCAAATAATACTTCTAATTACCTTAACTTACCTAAACTATATCACCCAACCTACTAACACAATCCACTCCCCCCATTTCACACCACTGTCCCATCCTCTACAAAGTACACATTTACTGTTATCCTTATATCTCCCAGTCTCTACCACCTCAACACTAGCATGCTCTTTCCCTATAGACTCCTACCTAACTCTAAAAACACTGTTCTCAACTACACTAGTCTAATGTCCACAAAACTCTCTACCTGTATACTACACCCCAAACAAACTATATACCTCATCCATCATCTTATCTCTATCCTTCTCTCTGGGGGCATCCACCCAAACCCAGGCCCCTCTACCACACTGAATCCAACCCCTCAACACCACGTCCACCCCCCAAGCAACAGGCAAACCCCTCCACTTCTCAGCTCTAAATGCTCAGAGCCTATGTAACAAAATTCCATACCTTCATGCCTGGCTTCTACATAACCAGCCCAATATTCTCTCCATCTCAGAAACCTGGCTTAAGCCCCACATACACAACTCTGAAATAACTCCTCCCAACCACCGCGTATTAAGAATGACAGAAAACAAAAAAGGGGGGTGTAGCACTCCTTTACTTGGCATCCCTCTTAGTCACCCCCTATGCCAAACCCTTTCCCAAATTTGGCAAGCCAGAAATAATACCAGCCCTACTCCACCTAAACAAGCATAAACTCATATTTGTTCTCTCCCTCTATATTCCCCCTGGAGACAATATCTCATCCCTTGAATATATTCTCTCATGGGTCTCTACCAACATTACTCACAAAATCATAATCCTGGGAGTTGTGACCATACACTGGGCCACAATCCAATCTCCCACTAACTCACTCAATATTAACATATAACTTTACACAACTAATCAATTCCACTACCAGGTCTTTCAAGAACTCCATTACTGGAAGTACAATAGACTGGATTTTAGTATCCCATCCTCACTATATCTCTGATAGTGGTATTGTCCCAAACCCACTAGCAGACCACTACCCCACTTTTGCCCACCATCTCCCCTCTTCCATACAACTAACTCACATCTATATTTCCACTTGCTGCCTAAAGAACTTCAATTTTGAAACTTTCTCAATTGTACTAAAAAGCCCAAACTGGAACCCATTAAAGACTCTTGCCCTAGATAATGCTCTCCCCTACTTTAACTCTACTTTCACAAACCTGCTCAACTCATTTGCCCCTCTAAAAACAAAACATATAAAAAGTAACCCTGTAACCTGGTTAACCAAAAACACCTTAGTTACCATGCGAATCCATGACAAAGCCTGGAGACGTTACCATAAAAATAAAACCACTATCACCCTAAATGAATATAAAACACTATGAAATAAAGTAAAAAAACGTATTACCTCATATTGCAAAGCCTATTTCTCCACTCCCCAAAGCAACCACAACACCAACCCCAAACTATTTTGGAAAGGAATCTCATCTCTCCTCAACCCAGGAAAAAAAGAAAACCCTTGCCCCAACCCAGATGCCTCTGACATGGACTTAGCCACCCAATTTAACTCTTTCTTCACAGAGTCCATAAGTAAGCTAACATCATCCTTCACCAACACCTCTACAACCTCTCCTCAGCGTGCACCCATCCTTCCTCCCCTAGCATCCCTTGCCTCCACCCTCCACCTTTCTCTATCAATCCCATTTCTATATCTACCATAAAAAACTTCTCCTAAAATTAAAACCTGGTTCCGATGCCCCTGAAGAAATTCCCTCCTACTTCCTAAAAGTAGCCGCAGAAGCCATTGCCCTCCCTATCAGCATACTAATTAATCAGTCTATCTCAGAAAGCCAGGTTCCCCAGCTCTGGAAGAAAGCCTTTATTATTTCTCTACATAAAGGAGGTAATAATAATGACATTCCAAACTTCTGCCCTATTGCTATCTTATCCCCTATTTCTAAGCTTCTTGAAAAATGTATCCACCAACAACTGTTACCCTATCTCATCAACAACCAGCTTCTTACCCCCACACAGCATGGATTCAGACCCAGTCATAGCACATCAACTGCTCTCCTCTCCTTCCTTGAAACAATTAACAAAGCCCATGATTCCAGGTCTATATTATAACCATGAATGCTTAGGTTGTCGAATACAGCATGATCGACACCTATTACGTGAGCACACATATCACCAAAACCTCAAAATGCAGAAAAACAAATCACCGAATACTTTTGCTTGGCTAACACCATTCCACCCACTAACAAAAACAAAACATACTTCCCACTACACCGCTTGCTACATACTACCCACCCAAACAAAATAAATAAACCACATACATACACTAACCTAAACCCTACTTCTAAACCTACACTAACCCTTACATACATTACTTCCTATGCACTTACCTTAACCTGCACCCTAACCTTAAGGTCCGTAACTATCGCACACTTACCTTAATAAGCTATACCCAAACAAAATAAATAATCCACACACATACACTTAACCAAACCCTACTTCTAACCCTTAGATACATTACTATCTATGCACTTACCTTAACCTGCAACCTAACCCTAAGGTCTGTAACTATCGCACACTTACCTTACGGAGCTATAACGCAGAAGGGCCAACTATGCCAAATCGGGATTTCGAATTTCATGGTTTCTGGTGTTCGGTGTTCTCGTAGTTCACTTAATCGGTGTTGAGCATGCTTAATTCAACAACTTAAGTGTTCACTCTTCCAATATAGACCCTGTAATTCCAGCAATTTCATGTCCAGCCTTCTCCTTGACCTCTCCAAGGCATTTGACACAATTTAACACAACCTGCTTCTTAATAAACTCTCCAAACTAAACCTATACCCTTCCTGTACCAAGTGGTTCTCCAGCTACCTCACAACCAGACAACAAGCAGTCAAATGGAATAAAGCCACTTCAACCTTCCTTAATACTTCCACAGGTGTCCCCCAAGGTTCCATTTCATGCCCCCTACTATTCAACATATTCATTAATGACTTCTACCAAGCCATTCCAAACTCCAGCCTCATCCAATATGCTGACGATTCTACCATTATCTGCTCCTCCCCTTCTATCCCCACTGTAAATAAGCTTACCCAAACTGCCTTCTCCTCTACTGAGCAGTGGATGCTAGACAACCATCTGTCACTTAATGCAACCAAAACTAAACTTATGTTATTCGCCGCCTCCAAAACCTTCTCCCTAGATAAACAAGTTCCTTATTAGAAGACCAAAGACGCATTCTTTCGAATGCATCTTGGTCGAACATAAAAGCCTGAAACGGCAAAATATCAAAACGGCTTTTAAGCAAATTCTTTCCCTGGGAAAGAATTTGCTTGGCTGCTTCGTTACTTTGCCATTTTCGGCACTGTAGTGTGGTCTCAGAGTTGGTATATTTAAGTAGGGGGGGTGTGGGGGCGAAGCCCCCCACTTAATGTAATGTTTAAAGTATTTTAATTTTTTTTTTTTGGAATGGCGATTTTTTTCCCTCGGAAAAAAATCGCTGTTCTGACAATTTGAAATTGTAAGCTTTCGCTTACATAGGGTCGATTAATCACCATTCACTTTTTTAAGTGTTCAGTGATCTAATATAGACCCGATAAACACTCATTTATAATCACCAGCAAAAATAATACTCCCCTAGAAATAGTCTCTGACACTAAACTATTAAGAGTACTCATAGATGATCAGCTAAAATTTGACAAACATTTACAAGTAAATAAAAAAAAAAACACAAAAAACTTGGTATGCTATGCCACCATAATAGTTATATCTCTCCTTCCACTAGGCTCATACTAGCCAATATTTATCTCATCCCATCCCTCCTATGTGGTGCATCTATCCTCACCAACCTGCAATCCTCCCTCAAAACAAAACTCTCCTCTTGCTATAACAAGATATCAACATTTACAGCAGGTCACAGAGCCATTTCTCACCATTGTAATTCTCTTCACCTATTAAACTGGCTTGAGCTACCTAACCTCCTCACATATACCCATCTCATCCAAGCGCACAAACTCATTTACAACCCCTCTCTTTGTCCCTTCCTAGCCACTACCTTTGAAATGTATGAACCAGAACAACTTCTAAGATCTAATTCCCAAAAACTAATTAAATTGCACAAACCCAAACGTCCAGCTGGGAATCACCTAATGTCCTTCTCTCTTGCATGCCTCTGGAATTCTCTACCATCTCCTACATTACCAGCAGTCTCTCCTCATTTAAAACCTTGTTGCACTCACACCTAACTTCACAATGGAAGTGCTCCTGTTCCCATCCTACCTAATCCTTCTAATACCACTTCCTACTCTCCTAGAACTAAATACGCTATCACTGCCTACTATAGTTCCACAGCTCTACCTAATCTTTCTAATACCACTTCTTACTCTCCCAGAATGAAATACGCCATCACTGCCTCCTATAGTTCCACAGCTCTAACTAATCCTTCTAATACCACTTCCTACTCTCCTAGAACTAAATACGCCATCACTGCCTCCTATAGTTCCACAGCTCTACCTAATCCTTCTAATACCACTTCTTACTCTCCTAGAATGAAATACGCCATCACTGCCTCCTGTAGTTCCACAGCTCTACCTAATCCTTCTAATACCACTTCCTACTCTCCTAGAACTAAATACACCATCACTGCCTCCTATAGTTCCACAGCTCTACCTAATCCTTCTAATACCACTTCCTACTCTCCAAGAACTAAATATATCATCACTGCCTCCTATAGTTCCACAGCTCTACCTAATCCTTCTAGTACCACTTCCTACTCTCCTAGAACTAAATGTGCCATCACTGCCTCTATAGTTCCACAGCTCTACCTAATCCTTCTAATACCACTTCTTACTCTCCTTGAACTAAATACGGCATCACTGCCTCCTATAGTTCCACAGCTCTACCTGATCCTTCTAATACCACTTCCTACTCTCCTAGAACTAAATACGCCATCACTGCCTCTATAGTTCCACAGCTCTATTGAACTATTTGACCATCTACTTAACAGTTATAGTATGCTGCTACTTTTGTGTAAAAAAGTGTTTTTTTATTGCTGTTTTACAAACTATACTGATGTATTATATCATTGTTAACCTTTTCTTATTATATTTACGTTGTATTCCTATGAGATAATCCATAATGTAAATGTGCAGTGTACTATGTATCTGTATTTTTCTGGAGCTTTTCTCCCCAGGACTCCATTGAAAATGGGCTCCTTGTGGCCCAATTGCACTAACCTAGCAAACAAACTGCAAATAAAATAAATAAAAATAATAACAATTTTGAAAAAGAGGTTATGCACATATGCATGATTTTCCAATATATACAGTCTAGTCTCTCATTATACATTGTAATGTCTCTTCATAATTGCACAATCACTCATAGGCTAGTATTCATAAACTGTGCAAATTGCACTGTGTAAAACAGTATGGATAGTAAAAGCATGCATTGAGGAGACAGAGGATTCAGAGAAAAATTTTGCATAGCTGTCTTAAGATAAAAATATAGCATGGCACACAGCATATGTAAATGACAGCATAATAAAAATGAATCAAGTTCCCAAAGTAAAAGATGGGTAGATATTCTGCAGATGATGCCACCAAACATGTTGACACAATTCAGAGACATATACAGCCGGAATTTTGTGCCATGGTGCTCACCTACTCTGAATATTAGAAATTGACAATGTGTAGGATGTTACAATATTTGCAATAACAGTGACTATAGCAGAGCGACATACATTACTGTTCTCAGAGCTAATGGAGTGGATACTGTCAGTGTCTGACTCACCACCACTTGACTGACCAGCATATTACTGATGACGTCTGCCTGTACAGGGATACCATATGGGAGCTTGTTGCACTATGTTGCCCACATGTAGCGTCAAGGGGCATGTGTTGACAACTCATCCAGTGGATACTATGGTATGTGTGGTTTTAACCAACAAAGCTGCAGGGAACATTCAGATCCCTACAGAGGACACACTAGGAATTCCACAAACACCAGCATCATCTATTGTATATTATTTCCTTGCTGTTATGACCTACAAGATGTGGAGGGGCATATTTGGTTTCTAAAAAATAAAAAATACAGAGGAGGCAACCACTAATGTGTAGGCATTTACGCCACTGTCAATATCCTGAAGGTCATGGAAACCATTGACTGTACACATTTCTTCACCAACACCTCACAAGGTCCATGGGGTTTTACATACATTAGTCAGAAGGCTTTCTACTCCAGTAACTGTCAGATGGCTTCAAGTGCCCAGGATCATCATCTGTAATGTTTCCATGCATCATCCAGGCAGTTGCCCATGAGTACCATATCTGGTACATGCTGAAAACACATGGTACATGGGCAGGTGCAAAGCTAGGAAGGTACAGAGACCAGTATATGTGGTTACAGGTAGCAGGACACAAGTAATGGTGTCACTGTGTTGCAGAGAATGTCACAGATGCCCTGGAACTGTGAATGATGACCTCCCTGGAGCTGTGAATGATGACCTCCATCCTCAAACTCCAGACCCAGTCAGTGATGACATGTAATGTTGCACATGCAGAGATATGGAATGTAGAACACTATGTTTTGTGCCAAATTAAGGGGTACATCTACTACCTTGAGCGATGAAGCACTGTAATATTCTCCTGATAACTGCAGCTAGATATTAATAGTATATACAATGACTGTGAAAAAACATCTACAGTTCTTTTGGAACACTGAATATGGGGAACAGCAACCAAGCAGAGGAGGAACAGGCAACAACATGGTCTATTTGAGGCAGAAAAGGAATCAAAACATCATGGCACTGGCATAGAGGTGGCATCTTGTATATAATTATGGGCAATGCTAATGACATCACAGAATAAAATGATGCATCCATTTTTGTAAACCCATGATATGCAAGACAATGCATAGATTTGCTATGTTTTACATCAGACATTACCTTACCCACTCACATAAGGAGATGATATAATCTTTATTATTTGTACAGATGGGAGGACACTGTGATAGGTGATAACAATGCTGTTACATGGGCCAGATTAATGGGTGGTGACAGCGGTAGCCAAGAAATCTGGTAGCAGGTTGTGAGGAGTCAGGGATCATATCCTCCACTAGAAGGGTAGAGATGCCCTGTCACAAAAGCTGACAATGTGTACTGTGATGGTCTGCAGATGCAGTCCATGGTACTGATGGCATGCAACTATAGGAGAATGGAATGAGCCCTAACAGAGGGTTCCACCTCAGGAATCTGTAGATATATACTGTCTGTGACTCAGATGATGATCACAACTAGGCATGTTGCCCTCTCTGCTCACAGTGGATGCTTACAGTGCATAAGTACAGAGGTGACAGTGCAGCTTGGTGCATGTCTTGGCATTGTAGCCTATGGAACCTTGGTTGGCTACATGCATTAGACTAACCACTGCCGGGTGTGGTGGCTTCTGTGGTCAATACCAGCAATGGCACAGTCTGAGTCATTTGGGTATGCCTATCCTGTGAGTAGCCACCCCACATCTGGACCTTTCCACTGCCATGGGCAATAAGGCATGAAGAGGTAGACTAGAGAACAGCTACCATCTGTCTCATGTTTGTGGATATGGATACAATGTTAGCACCAGAAAACAGAGCCACACATTCTGCTTCTTGACCATGCACTCTTAATTACTGTCTAGATGTAGATATCATCTTCCAGGGCATTCAGGCATTGCACTTTGTGCTGCAGCCACACAGCACATTCATCATCTCCACAATGGTGAAAGTGACATCTACCTATTGCTTGGATCACTGACATTGAAATCTCCTGATTAAAGCCAAACATTGCATCCGTGTCAGGGACAGACCTGGAGTCATGGCAACCCTGCAGACCATCATGCCTCTCAATGTGAAGTGGATGCATGCATTAGTGGCAGTGCATCTGGCAGATGTCATGTGTGCAGGATGACCAGGTATAGCCTAGTTTGGGCTCATACTTATAGGATGTCTGTGAAATACTTGGGAAACAGTACCTATATATATTTTATATATATATATATATATATATATATATATATATATATATATATATATATATATATATGTTGGATGTGTGCAAGCCCTACAGTGTTGTATTAGTGCTGGTGACGTGCCACTGAACTTGATATAGGCTCCTATTATGGCCACCCACCACACTAATGCTCTGTTCAACTCTCTGCCACACATATTCCATCAAAGCCGTGCCTCCATAACTTTTGACTAGAATTTGCAAGCAGTGTGTATTTGCATGTGTATGTGTGTGTGTGTGTGTGTGTGTGTGTGTGTGTGTGTGTGTGTGTGTGTGTGTGTGTGTGTGTGTGTGTGTGTGTGTGTGTGTGTGTGTGTGTGTGTGTTGAGGGTGTGCATTGATAATCTAGTTTCCAATATGATGAACTTGCCGACTGTTGCATCACTTGTGGGTCCTTGGAAAGATATGTGCATCTCTGGGTTACATATTTCAGTTAGTAGATACACATCGTTGTGTCTCAATGTCCCACATGACTGTATATTGCTGGTTCTGCTGCCAACCTCATGTGGCCACTTACCTGTCTTCTGTGACAATGTTCCTTTCCTATGCAATGTAAAGTACTGAACATGTTGTCATGACACCTCTTCTTGTACCAGCGTACTAAACCCCTATGATACTCTGAAATGTCTGCTCTATAGTCAATAATATGCAATGTCATGCTTCATCGTGAAGTTACTATGTACTGTGGGGTCTATGTCATATGACTGACTTTTCAGAAGATAGAAAAAAAAAATATTGAAGTGACCATAAGATGGAGTTTCCAAAAACTCGAACATCAAAACAAAAAAAAATCTTCCTTTTTTTTACATTTCTGCACCCTCTACCCCATGCAAATTATAAATACCAACTCGGAGATTGCACAGTGAGGAAAAGGCTAAATTTCCTAATCATCTCTGTACTGTGATCTTCATTCAAAGAGTTTTCAAAAACTCAGTCATATGGTCTCGATCATATGGAGTTCGAGTTTCTGAAAGCTCAGTCAACTAATAGATACCTCTACTGTGTGGTATGGCCTGTTCTTTGTGTGTATTGCTCCAGGGAATTCCCCAAATAAAGCTGGACATGATAGTTTCATATCACTGTGGTGTGTTTCCACACCAAGATGCACCACTTCTATGTTCCTGTTGCTGCCATCCACCATGTATGTTCAGTAGTTTTAATTTCTCCAAGTCTTTTGGGTTTCTCATAGCATGACGGGAATGGACCCCATTCCTAACTCAAAGTACAGTTAAAGTTCATGAAATTAGTATTGTTTCACTCTTTGATGTTAGCCAAAAGTGCTCTTTGCAGCACCCGCAGTGTGCCCAGTAATGACTCCTTCTGCAATTCGTACGGTGTTACATGAATTGGTAACATATCTAAATATGACTGTAAATTCTTTTTTATAAGACCAGTTGCTCCTGCTACTATTGGAACTGTCTGAGTCTTCCACATGGGTCTCATTTCTGCCTGCAGATCGAGGTATTTTATGCCTTTGTGTCTCTCTGTACACAAGACACTGTAGTCACTAGGTGTGGCAATTTCAATGATCAAAGCTACTTTTGTCTTCTTTTCTTGGACCACTATATTCAGTTTTCTAGCATCTATCTTTTGGACTGTTGGTATTGAGTGATCCCATGTGATGTAAATGTCATCATGATTCTCTGTGACTCATGTTTCCAGTGCTTTTCAGCCACTTTGATACCATAATGTTTGCACAATCTCCAGTGTAAAAATCTCGTCACATTATTATGCCTTTCAGTATACAGTCCCTCTGCCATAAGAGAGTCGCAACCAGCAATAAGGTGTGTGACTGTTTCCAATTCGGTTCCACAAAACCTACATATATCTGTTTCTCCCACATGTTCAATAGACTTAGTAAACCAACATGTACGTAACCCACTGTCTTGGGCTACCAATATTAACCTTTCATTTCTTGATGTAAATTCTCCTCTCCTTAACCATTCCTGCATAGTACATTGAAGGTTAGCACATGTCCTGTCTTCCTTTTGTATACATATTTCACAGTTTGAGATCCAAATGCACTTAAGTCCTGATACTGCGTTTATTTTATTTGCATGGTCTCTTGTAATATGATATCTTCACTTTGCATCACACTAATTTGGGCCAAGTATGGTGGGAGTTATGTTAATGAGAGAATTTACTTCAGCTGTTTGTGAGTTATTACCTTGATTCACCACAGTACTGATACTAAGTAAATAAGTAAATAAAACGAAACACTGGTGTCAACAGAGGAACGAAGAACCAAAATTCGAAACTTTAGCGTAAACATTTTATTCAATGCTTTTGTCAGTTAGACTTCTTCAGAAACACAAAACTTACTATCTGTATAACCCTTTAAATACTAAAAATCTACCTTAATTGAAAAACAATTATACAATTAACCAATTTAAAATTATTTCACTTATAAAATCCTTATAAACATTCCACTAAAACACAGTATTTACTAAAAATTGTTGTAAAAAATGTTAGATTTTAATTAAATAGTCAATTTCCTATCAGTCAAAAAACATTTTATGTTTATCATGTCATTCAAGCCTGGAGGGCTATCTGCCCCCAGCCTTAATTGCCAGTGTCTCTTTCCTTTCCACCTTATTTTTTTATATTCCCACCTGTTAAATCTTGCTTAACATATTCTAACACAGAAAAGGGGATTTTTTTATATGAAGTGCAAATGACAGAATGTTTATAAAGGGCATTATTGTCATCTCTAGATTTAATAGCATAATAGTGTTCTTTAATACGCTTGCTCAAATTTCTCGTAGTCATGCCAATATAAAAGGCAGGGCACCCAGAACACAAAGCAATATAAACTATATTACTAGTTGAACAATTAAATCTACCTGGAATACTGATTGTATACTGTATGTGATCCAAATATATTAAAGGCCCTTTATAAATGTACCTACATGTATTGCGACTATGGCATTTATATGTGCCTCTAGCTTTATCTGTCATAGGAAGTGGTGGTAAAGTATCATCTGTCTCTAACATTCCTTTAATTATTTAAAAAAAAAAATAGGAGCATTTCCTAAAACCTTATATAATTCACCATTACCTGTGATAATTTCCCAATTATTTTGAATTGTGGACATAATATTTTTACTGTCCACTGTCATATCTATGACACATCTGAGGGGAGTTTCTAACCAATCATCACTGTTAGTTGCATCTTTAATGGCCAATCCTTTTTCTAAAATAGGAGGAAAATCTACTAGCCACCTACCCTTAATATCCGAGGCTAACTTTTCCAAAAGGTCTACTGGGTACCCTCTCTGAATAAATAATTCAGTTATAAATTCTATTTCTCTATTGAAATCTTCTTCTTTACGCACCATACGAGATGCCCTTATATATTGACCTTTAGGAAGTTTCTTTTTTCATAAATCCCAGATGATTACTTTGATAATGTAAATAATTGTTAACATAGGTATTCTTTCTATGTATATTACTAGAAAATTCTCTCTTTACATTATCCCAACTTAATTCAATATCCAGAAAACTTATTTTGTAACCAACTTCTCCTAAAGTAAAGGATAAAAAATTGCAACTCTTATTTAGTTCTTCTAACAATGTAATACTATGTGCAACATAACTTTTTACAATGAAAAACAGGTAATCAATAAACCTACAATACAAAATAATACTAGGAAAGAGACTTATGGTGGGTAAAAATTTATTTTTCCCACCACCCCATGACCAAGCCTGCAAAGGCTGGGGCTACCGTAGCCCCCATAGCAACTCCTTTGAGCTGCCTGTAATATTTTTTATTAAGCACAAAATAATTGTTTTCCAACAACAACTCTAATAAAGAATTATACGCCTTAATGGTTGAATCACTCAAAGTTGTATATTTGTATAAAAAAATTGGGTCATAAATTCTAAACCACCCACTTGCAGAATAGAAGTGTACAAAGATACTACGTCAGCTGTCAACATAACAAAATCATGACACTCTTGTTCTACAATTTCATTACTAAGTGAAAACAGCCTTATACAGTCTAGAAAAGACCACACATCTTTAATAAACTATAATAATTTCTGAACTAAAGGATTCAAAACCAAATCTAAAAACAATGAAATTCCCTCTGTTATACTACTAGAGGCTACAACTATAGGCTGAAAGGGTGGGTTAACTTCACTTTTGTCAATCTTAGGTATACCAAATAGTATACCTACTTTAGGAGTATCAACAGGAAAAAAAAAGTCTACTTTCAGGTCTCCATTCATAAGAAGCTCATACAGACAATATTGTACATATTTAAAACTTCTAACAATAGTGTCATATGTGACTTCACAATATTCATTCACATTACTTAACATGCTTTCCATTGCTTTGAAATAGTCTGATGTTCACATGATAACCATCCCACCCCCTTTATCACTTTTCATAAAACAAAATCTTGATTATTTTTAAGATATATTAATACCCTTCTTTCTTCTTTAGACATATTATAAAACATAGTAGCAGGTTTGTTATTAAGCATGCTCCTAATTTCTCTTTCACAAAAACCTTCAAACACTTTCAGTCATATGTGATGAAGGATTGAATACTGAATGTTTGCGAATACTTTTCTTAATGTTCAAATCTTTCATGCTATACTTCAAAATTTATTTGAGGTATAAAGTTTTAATTCCAACAAGGTGTTCACTACATTTGCTCTCCTACTGGGTACAAAAGTAAAGCCGAGTTCAAGAACTTGTTTTTGTTCATTAGATAGTGAAATGTCAGTTAAATTGTATAGTTTAGGTCTACAACGTACTTGTGCCAGCATGGTTGACCTTATTTGCAGAAGCGACTTCTCCCCCAACTTTGTTTTGAGCCTGTCCTGTTTTTTGTCACCTTGTGGGTGTTTTTTGCACTAGTAGCAAGTTTAGTTTGCTCAATTGCTTTACTAGTTATGCCAGTCGATGCCATTTCATTTCCTTCTCTCCCTGAAGATCTCATTCTCGAACAAGGTGTGATTTCTGACTCTTGCACTATGTTGGCTGGTTGTTTACTGCCAAAATTTAAACTCCCAGTACCCTTTTTCACAACTGAACTATAAGTAGCATTTTGTTTAATGAGATTGTTGAAATTGACCTCGATATTGTCAATTTGCCTCTGATTCCACAAAAAAAGCATTGCCATTACTATAGTCATTCATGTCTCATTCTATCTTTTTAAATTTTCTTTGAATGATCATTTGCTTGTATTTATCAACAGCATCAAGTATGTTAACATAATTCCTTCCACTCTTTAAGATGGTCTTGTAAGTTGCTATCAATTACTTCAAAGTAATTTTTTTAACTTTGCAATGTTCTGACTGTTGCGTTTAATTAAGAGCTTTAAAAAATCTAAATTTGCATTGTTAAAAAAGTTTGAAGCTCCTGAAAGAAAGGGTCTTCTTTACACACTCCATTTGGAAGTTTAAAGAAACTAAGTCCTTTAGGGACTATCTTACTTGAAATACAATGTTCAAAATACTTATTTTCAATGACCCTAGCTCGATATTTTTTAAGACCATTTTCTAACTCAAAAAAGTGATCCATTGCATTGTTATCAGAAACATTGTGTTCTGCTTGATTCAGTTGCTTGTTAAAAGGATCAGAGGAAAATCTCAGTACTGATTGTTGTACGTTCCTTCTTTAACCAAACTTTTTCAGGTCTATATTAAAAGCACAAAAGCCCTAGTCTCCGAATACTAAAACACCGACACATATTCTGCGAACCGTGAATACACCAAATGCCCTAAACCATGAAATTCAAAAACTCGAACCATCATAGCTGTCCCACCCCACCTCCCGCTACATATTACCTACCCAAACAAACTAAATAAACCACATACATACACTAATCAAAACCCTACTTCTAATCCTAAATTAAACCCTACTTCTAACCCTACACTAAATCTTGCATATACCACCATGTATGCACTTAACTTAACCCGCACTCTAACCCTAAGGTTCGTAACTATTGCACACTTACCTTAAAAAGCTATACCCAAACAAGCTAAATAATCCACACACATACACTTAACAAAACCCTGCACTAAATCTAACATACATTACCATCTATGCACTTACCTTAATCCGCAGCCATTAGTCCGTAACTATCACACACTTACCTTATTAAGCTATACTGCAGAATGGCCAACCATGACGATTTGACGTTTCGGATTTCGCGCTTCAGGACGATTGATGGTTTCGTGGTTCGATGAAGACGTGTTGGCGTTTACGTATTCTGGTAAGTACACCTTCATGCTTCAAATGTAGACCCACTTTTTCTTGACACATCCTTATTCATAGTAGATGGTAATTCTTTCTTATTATTAGAGAAGCAAACATCCATATTACCTTCTCTGTTACAAAGTCTTTTAGTAAGATTTCTGCAGTTCTCCCAGAACTGTAACAAACTCTCCCATAACTGAGTCTTGACTATCCAAAATTGGATGTAGAGTAAGGTTCAACAGTTCATCCTCTGAAGCACTCGCCATGGGAATAGAGCAAGCTCAACCACAAATAACAAAATATCCCAATAACCAGTGTAACACAACCAAATAAATAAAACCAAACACTGGTGTCAACAGAGAAAAGAAAAACCAAAACTCGAAAATTTAGTGTAAACACTTTACTCAATGCTTTCATTGGTTAGACTTCTTCAGAAACATAAAACTTACTATCTGTACAACCCTTTAAATACTAAAAATCATCCTTAATTAAAAAACAATTAACCAATTTAAAATTATTTCACTTATAAAATCTTTATAAACTTTCCACTAAAACACAGTACTTACTACAAATTGTTTAAAAAAATATTATTTTTATTAAATAGTCAATTTCCTGTCTGTCAAAAAACATTTTATGTTTATCATGTCATTCAAGCCTGGAGGGCTATCAGCCCCCAGCATTAATTGCCGCAGTATCTCTTTCTGTTTGTCCATACTTGTCCTAAGGCTGTGGACACAAGTCTACAATATGATCATACCAATTATATGTGGGTTGTAGTGTTCTGGGTTTGCGCTACACTGGTGTTTTGAAGTACTTCATTGCTACTTTATGATACACTTCACATAATTTCTGAGTGTGTGCCACTGTGCACAGTTGTGCTCCTTGACAAGGCCTGAATGAGATACTATGGGTGCTTCAAGCATTGTGAAAAAAGGGCTCCTGTATTATATCTGTGAGATAACAAGACTCTCATTTTGTTATCTACTGAGACTTTTGAAAGCACCTCCTAGGGTAGAATAACAACCTTTAACAAGGTCAATGTCTGGCATGAACTTTCCAAGACAGCAAGTTTTCTCACGGGCAACAACCATTCTCTTCAGCGATGCAGGCATTGCTATAGTGACCTATGAAATCATCATCCCTACATACTCAGGTGGTGCAAGGGGGAAGGTAGCAACAGACAGTTAGAGTTTTGCTGTAAGAATATTCAGTTTTTTTTTCACAGTTCCACCACTATGTTAAATTTGTCTAAGCATCAGCAAGCACATACTGTCAACCGGCTTATCTCGTAGCAGGAGGATAGAGATTATCTTGCTAAATGTGACCTTGTAGGCTCACTGGTGGCCTCTGTGGACAGTACTTTGAAGGAGAATGGATGCTTATCTTTAACAGTGGTCTAGAGGTATCCCACGGCATCCCCCACTGGCAATTGTATATGCCGATGGCATTTGAGATAAGCCAACAGCTGGAAGCTTGACTCCCAACTAACAACCATCTATTAAAATGGATTGTTGAGTTGCTTGACCAACACCCCAACTACTGAACTATTGGAAGCACAGCCTGCACATCAGCCATAGAAGTGACTGATTTCTGTGTGGGTTAGCCTCTTGTCCAGTGGGGAATTACCCGTATTCCCTGTAATATCCCCATCCTTGTATTCTTTACCTTGTGTTTCATTTCCGTGCCTTTGTTTTTGTCCATCATTAAGTGTCTATATTTTGTCTCTGTCCATCAACTGTTGGCCCCTCCTTTTATATTAGTATCATCCTTGTCTGTCTGTATCTCTGTTTTATGTTTGTGTGCCCTTGCAGTTTTTGTTCTACCTTTCTAGCTGAATATCAATTATATCTGTTATTTTTATATTTTCAGCCTTGCACTTCATCAAAGACCCCTTGAAAAACAAATAGATGCTTTCATTCCTCTCAGAAATGATGCTTCTCTTTCACATGAGAGGCAAGAGTCAGCTGTTGAGAATGGTGCTGTTATCTGCTGGGAAGGTTGCAATTTTTTGAATATACTCCTAGTCCCTCTCTGTGGCAGCTTGCCTGATACATCATTGCTACTTCCAGAAGATGCATACATGCCGCACCATCACTGCTAACAGAAGATGCATGCACATTGCACCATTGCTACTATGAGAAGATGCATGCATGCTACATCATCATTGCTAAGAGAAGCTGCATGCATGCTACCACCTATTTCAAATCTCCTGGCCAAGTGGCTCATCACTTGTAGCATGCACATGCTAGGATCCTTGCTGTAGTGAATATACCTACACTTTTGCAAGCATCTCCAGTGCAGAAAATCTATATGCCACCCTCCCCTCAGGATAAAAGAAGTGGCATTGAATGTTTAATCCCATTATACTCCACCTAGTCCTTACATTGCCTGTGTTGCTAACTGAATATGATCCGTCTGGGAAGGAATGGTGGTTACATCCCTTTATATCATCGACTCAGGATTTTGTTTAAAGTAAGAAAGCAGCTATTGAGCACTCTTGTTTTATTAATAAACAAACTAAATGGGTGCTCCGTAACATTTCATATGCATTTCTATCAGTTGTGTCTATAAATCTTGTACCATCCGATGGTGACATACAGTTTTGTAACCATCTTTATATAGCAAACTTCCAATACTCTTCAAACTTTTAAAATTAATGGACATTCTCATTTTTCTTCGTTTCCCTCTCATCCTTCTTTTAATGTTACTCTCCCAAATTTGCTCTGTCTGCTTCCTCTTCTTTTTCATTCTCCTTCTCATATTCTTTGCCATCCTCCTCACCCACATCTCTGTCCAAGACACGATGCCTAGTTTTGCTTCTAAAATCCAGCCCTCTTCACATCCCTTTGGTCCCTCATCTCCCCACCATGTCCTTCTTTTTTCCTACTTGTTGCCTCTTCTTTTCTGCATCATCTTCCTTTTTTGTTTTTCTGCTGTCCTTTCTTGAGGGTGTAGTTTGTGTTGTTTATCACAATCCTTCCAGTAATAAGCAGTGTTTGTATAGTTATATCAGAAATAATGCCTGCATGACCGCACTTTCCACAAAAAGTGCTTTTCTTCTTAAGATTTATATTTACAATATGACCATCGTCCTCAAACAAATCAATAATCTTACAGGAAAGACAGCAGCAACTATAAATGAAAAATCCTGTAGCACACCACAAAGGACACAGTCAAGTTATTTCCACCATTTATTAAACTGAGTTAAGGACTGATGAAGTTCATTTTTAATTTTTGGAATGAAAGCAATTAACACAGTTTAATAAATGATGGAAGTAACTTTATGTCATTTGTGGTGTGCTACAGGATGTTTTGGGTCTATGTCATATGATCGAAGTTCCAAAACTTTGAATCATTAAAAGGATGAACTTTAATGACGAAGTCTCAGAACTTCGAACACATATAAAAAAAAAATTAAAAACAGTAAAAAAAAAAAAAAAAAAAAAATATATATATATATATATATATATATATATATATATATATATATATATATATATATATATATATATATATATATATGCTCTATGTAGGGGGGCAAGCCTGCCTACAACCCCCACACCCCCGCAACTTAAATATACCAACTCCAAGATTACACTACAGTGCAGTAAAGGTAAATCTTCCCTTTCCACGTTCTGTGGTGATCTCTGTTATATGCTTCGAGGTTTTACAACTCCGATCATTAAAGTCCATTCTTTTATGATTTGACGTTGCAAGACTTCGATCATATAATAGGAACCCGATTTTTCATATATATATATATATATATATATATATATATATATATATATATATATATATATATTAATATAACCCTGTTGCTCACAATAATCACAGCACTTAGGTTGGCCTTTCTATCTTATAACACAAAGTTGTTTTACACATAAAACAATCTGTATATAATACAAATGTTGTTTATTTGTAAAGTCTCTCAGTCCATATCCCTCTTAAGTCAAATGTTCTGACAATATTCTTGCCTTTCTTCCAAAATTCCTTAAAGCAGTTCTTCACACCTACCTGCTGTATAACATCAGTTCACAGTTTATGAAAACTTTTACTCTTGTTTTCAGGTCACATCATTTCTCTTACTCGGCAATACTTTACATCATGGCTGTTGTGGTCTATGCTTAGTTATTTCATTTGCTTGAATTATATCCTTTCTTCCTGCTTGTCCAGCCTTTCAAAATCCTTCCATAGACTTACTCCCTCCTTGCTCACCCTTTCAAGTTTTTTCCTTGACCTGATAACCAGGCCCAATAATGTATGATACAATGCTTAATACATGACGTTTTGCGTTTCGTGGATGGGAAAAGGCATGCAAGACATTTGTGCAGCGATTAAGCCAGCGTAAGCTGGAGTACGCTCCTAAGCATAATTTCATGATTTCCATGACAGCACTATGTAGATCCAAAGCAGTGGCATAGATTACTGAAAATGAAGGGCAAAACAGGCCAGGACTCTGTCGTCATGCAGCTGATCTTTTTTTCATTGATGTGACTAGAGACCAAAACAGTTTATTACTAGTGTTATGCAATAGATTATTAAATCCTATTACATCAGCTTATTCAGTAAACTAGTAACTCATATGAATTTACAGATGAAGCTCATTAAGTCAATAATAAAAAAGATTTCTAGCCCTCATACAGCTTAACTATCTTCCTGATTTAAAAAATGAAGGTTACAACTTCTATTTACGATATTTTACTGGAATCATTTTTTTCATTATTGGTGTAAAATTTTCATTTGAATTTTATATCATACACCAGGGAGTCATTGGCAAACAAAAGTAACTGGCATAAATATACCTAACCGAATTAAAGTATGTTTGCACTCCTGATATTATTGTTCTATGTTCAAGCTATAAAGGAAAGTACATAAAGTTCTCAGAGAATGGTTGAGTAAACATTTAATATTTTCTGTCAAAACTCTGAACTTTAAAAAAGAAAATTGTTTTTTTAATGAAAGGCAAAGCTGTCCTGTAAGAATAAAACAGGCCAAAACACAATAATGTTTTCAACAAAGTGTTTTGCATCATTGCTACAGTATAACTGATGAATATAAATGACTTTACTTATAATCTGCAGTCATTATGTGTGCGTGTGTGTGTGTGTGTGTGTTTGTGTGTGTGTGTGTGTGTGTGTGTGTGTGTGTGTGTGTGTGTGTGTGTGTGTGTGTGTATGTGTGTGTGTGTGTCTATGAGTATAGTTCAAAATATTGAAGTGCACAAACATCGATACATGTTAAACTAATTTCTACATGCCAAAATTAAAAAGAAAAATAGAAACACAGGCTGAAAGTAAAATAATCAAAAAAGAAAACAAACACATTCCTTTTGTCACTGGTTAACTGAAAAAAATAAAAAAGTAAAACCGAATAGTACATTCAGGCATACTTTGCCTAGTGAAGTGGTAATGTTAGAGAAAGAGTTGTTGGTAAGATATTGTATAGTTTGGGGTTAGCAGCAGACACAAAAAGGTTAGGGTTAGAGTTAGCACATGTGTAAGGATGGATGGTGGGCTTCAGCTCCAGTAATACCTTACTCCTCGGTGTTAACCCTTAACCTTATCTTGTCACTGTCACTAACCCAAATCCTGCACATTACCTAAACAATCACATTCCCTAAAAGTAAAAAAATAATACCAGTACAAAAGGCACACACACACACTCACACACACACACACACACACACACACACACACACACACACACACACACACACATGCATGTACACAACACACAAACACACACACATGCCTGAGTGCATGTGCACACATTTCACTTAAGCCATCATATGCACAAAAGACTCAAACTGTTGCCTTACCTAGCCCTTACTCCAACTGTGCTCCACACACACACACACACACACACACACACACACACACACACACACACACACACACACACACACACACACACACACACACACACACACACACACACACACACACACATAACACACATGCGCATGAGTGCATGTGCACACATTTCACTTAAGCCATCATACACGCAAAACACTAGAACTGTTGCTTTACCTAGCCCTTACTCCAGCTTGCTCTCCACACAAGCACGTATTTCTTGTTGCTTAAACAGAGACTTGTCTTGAGATCGCAGTACAACTGAGATCAAGAGATATATCTTTTCTCCACCAGTAGTGCAATGTTGGAATTAATATATATAATTAGCAGAGGAAGAGGCACTTAAGGTTAATCACTTGTTAACAGAGGGGGTGGAGCTAGGAACTAAAATTTCTATTTAAGGAGTAAACTAAAACATTTCAGAGCTTTACCAGAAAGGCTCATCCAGACTCTGCTACACTTTGCTGTGAAGGAAAGGTTAGTTTGCTTTTATTTTTTGTATTACTGTATTGCCTTTCTATATTTTGAATACTGTAGTTTGTTTTCTTTAGCTTGTTTTTTTTTTTTTTTTATCAGTGGTGCAGCAGTTAATGCTGTCGCCTCACAGCAAGAGGTTCTCTGGTTCGATTCTCGGCTGGGGTGCCTTCTGTACAGAGTTTGCATGTTCTCCCTGTGTTCGCGTGGGTTTCCTCCGGGTACTCCGGTTTCCTCCCACACTCTAAAGACATGCTAATGGAGCATTTCTCTCCGGGCCTCCGCTGAAAACAAGATCTGTGAATACTAGTCTGACTTTCCCGGTCAACAAATGTTAAATAAATAAAAAAAAATAAAAAAAATTGTGTTTTACTTGCATTCTGTTTTAACAGCATATTAAAACTTCAAAAGAGACCACAGCCCTCTCTGTTCTGAGTCAGGCAGAATTTTTTCCCGCCCTCCCACCCATTTAAGTTGTCTTGTTAAATACCACTGTCTTTCTAGTTGCCCGCCTCTTATGTTAATCTGACCATATATCTCATTTCTCTCTACTTTCACTGGCTTATGTGAGTAATCACAAAATCATCATTTTTGAAATCCCACCCCTTCAATTATTTAAATTTATTGGCCATCCTACAGTATTTCATAGTACCAAAATACAAAAGTGACCACCCTTTCAATCCATCTTGCTGTTTTAAAAATAGTAACTCTCCACTAAACCTTAACTTTTTAAACAGGTAAAACTCAAGTTACCTACTTTCACATCTAACTTCTCTAGTGCACACTGCAGAGTGCATTCTTTTCAATCTTACCTTTAAGCATCCCTGTGACTAGCACTTTCTCTAATACCTGCTGGAAAGCACTAGGAAGCCTTAAACTCATACAAACACTGAACTCTCCTTGTTAACAAGGAGAAATTAATAGTAGGCACTAAACAGCCTATAATTGCAAAGTACCTTGCTAAGGAAACAGCTCCTATACTTTACAAAGAAAAAAAAAAGCCCCAAACCAGGCATGTCCAAGGGTCAGCTTCCGGTGATTTCTCCTGTCCACCTGGTGAATCTGGGCATACTGGGGCAATGCAGCAATTGCCTCATGCACACAGACAACCCTCTCCTCCTACCACCCAACACTAAGACCTGTGAGAGATGCACTTACATAGCCAAAATGGAAGCAAAGCTCTCTCCACCCAAGATTGTGCTAAACAGTCAAGAGGAGAAGGTTAACACCCACACTACACTTCAAGTAACACATAGCCCTTCTAAACCCGCACCACCAACACCCACATATAGCAACACTAAATCCACATATGCAGAGGCCCTTAACTGTAACCTGCCCAAGCAACAAAGACCTCCGAAGCTGAAACGCAAACAAACACCAATCACAACCAATGTGTCACATAGTTCACAACTCCAGTGTGCCACCCAGCAACAGCCTCTAAGGCAAGACAATGTACCTAACACTTTAGTCATAGGTGACTATAGTCCGGCACACTGATGTCCCTCTCACCAGGTTGAATAAGGAGAAAATTACAGTCAGCTGCCTGTCGGGTGCCAGGATCCACCATATAATGCATGCACTCAAGTCACTCCACAACAAGTACAAATATGACTCTGTCATTGTCCATGTTGGAGTGAATGACTTGAGACGTACCTCCCTGGACTACATGAAAAGAGACAAGGAAGATCTCTTGGATCATGTGGCCCAGGCAGGTATGACCCTAGCCCTGAGTAGCATCCTGCCTTCGCCCAGAATGATACCACAATATAAGGATAAAATGATTGACTTCAACAATTGGCTAAGCTTATGGTGTCATTCAAAGGGGATCCCGTATCTGTCTGCCTGGGATGACATGATTGACAGACCACGATGCTTTGCCAGAGATGGTCTGCACCTGTCATCCCTGGGATTCAGGTTACTGGCTAAGGCTCTTGCCACCCCTATAGTGCCTTTTTTAGGCAAACTTCAAAGGACAAAACCACCACCATAACAGGTACAAGCATGCAAAATCTGAAGGTAATGCTACTCAATGCTAGAAGTCTAAACCTCAAAATGCACTCTCTCGGGGCACTCCTAAAAATGGAGAACATCGATATCTGTGCAGTAACTGAGACGTGGTTCAAGGCTCCAGAGAGCACCCCTGCAATACCAGGCTACAACTCTTACCACACTTTTCGGCCACCAAACCAGGACCGAAACACTAAAGGTGGAGGAGTGTCAATATTCACCAAGGATATTCACACCACCAGGCTAGTTGGCCAACGCAATGTGTCTGAAATTCTCCAAGTGCAACTAACACTAGGTAAGACTGCAATCCAAATTGTAGCTTGCTACAGATCCCCCACCATACCCCAAGATTCTCACTACACCTTTCTAAACATACTGGAAAATATTAAGATAGAACCAAACACCCTAATACTGGGTGATTTTAACTACCCTGCCATTAACTGGGAAAACTACTCATGTCCCAACACCTTTGCGCAACGGTTCTTGGAATTCATAAATTCCAACGCCCTGGATCAATTAATCCATAGTCCCACCAGGGGCTCCAATATCCTAGACCTGGTCATTACCAACATGGGAAATCAATGCTCCATACCTATGGTCACCCCCTCGTTAGTCAGGTCTGACCATAAGCTAATCACCCTTAACATCCACATCCCACCCCACCCCCAGTAAAGAAACCACCATAAAAAACTTCTCCAAAGCCAACTTCATGCTACTCAAGTCAGAAGTGACAAACTTCATGACACCCATGCAGACGGAAACTGAAAGTTCAACTGCTGAATCCTACACTAAGGCACTGTACAAGCACATCCACTCATGCATGAATTGTGCCATCCCAAATAGAACCAAAATGCTCTCATCCAAAAAAAGGAAGCCAATCTGGTGGTCCCCTGCCATAAACAAACTTTACAACAAAAGGAAGAAACTTTTGAAGAAAAGAGGAAAATCCCAGGATGCAAAAAACTCCCTTACTAGCCTCAGTAAGAAACTGAGATGCCTCATAAAATCCTCCAAAGCTAGTTATGAAAATAAAATTTCCAAAGATTCAAAAGACAACCACAAAGCATTCTATAACTATGTCAAGAATCTAAATGGAAATGCTCAGATCTGCTCTCAGCTAAAACAGAATGGCATTAAATATACTGATCCAAAGGATATTGCCAATATCCTGGCAGATCGATTCAGTGCCAACTTCACCCCCCTCTCACCCCCTAAATGGCCAATCTCAATACTGGAAGATTGCCAAATTCCAGTAATAACGGCCACACAGGTACAAAACGCACTCTCTAAAGCCAAGAATACAGCATCCATGGGACGAGATGACATGCCGGGCTGTGTATTACATGAACTACAATATGAACTGGCACCTCACCTAACTGTCATGTTTAATCATAGCCTCACCACAGGTTTCGTGCCCACTGAGTGGCGCAGAGCTACAGTTATCCCAATCCACAAGGGGGGATCCACCTTGGATCCAGGGAACTATCGCCCCATCAATCTGACAAGCCTTATCTGCAAGGCCATGGAGCGTATTATCATGGAACTTATAAACAAAGACATTGGCAACCTTCAAACACTGGACCCCACCCAGTTTGGGTTTGTGAAGGGCCGATCTTGTCTCCTGAACCTGATTGACTTCTTTGAATCAGTCTCCAGAGCCATGGACAAGGGTAAGGTGGTCCACACAGCCTATCTAGACCATGCCAAGGCCTTTGACACCATCCCCCACTCTGGAATCATAGATAAACTTACTAAGTTGGGCATTAATCCCTATGTCACCCAATGGGTTGCTAAATGGCTTACTGATAGAACCCACACTGTAAAAGTAGCCGACTCCAAATCCAGCTCCAGACAAGTGACAAGTGGAGTACCTCAGGGTTCAGTCCTGGGGCCGCTCTTGTTTGGCATCTACTTCTCTGAAGTACAGGTCAACACTAAGGGACTCTGGCTAACAAAGTTTGCAGATGACTGCAAACTGGGAGCCATTATTGAATCCCCAAATGATGTGGATACTCTACAAAAGGGCCTTACAGAAACAGATGCTTGGTGCCAGAGCCATGGGCTCAAGCTCAATGCCAAGAAATGTATTGTTATCCCCTTTGGGAAAAAACATGTATCCATGAATTACCATATAGGTGGCAGTACACTAAACACAGAAAGTGTGATAAGAGACTTAGGGACACAGGTGGACAGTGGTCTCACCTTCGATAACCACATCGCCACAACAGTCAGGAAATCCTTCTATGTGGCACACCTCATCACAAAGGGCTTTTCATCCAGAAAAAAGGAGGTAATTGTCCCACTGTACTCATCCCTCATTAGACCCATTATAGAATACAATGCCCCATTTGGTATGTACCTCTCAAGACATCTGCAACAACTGGAAAGGCCTCAGAAATACCTCACTAAAAGAATCACAAGCCTAAAGCAGATGCCCTATGCTGACCGCCTTAAAAAACTCCAGCTATACTCTGTCGCATATCGTCTACTCAGAGGCAATCTCTGCTTAACATACAAGGCCATATCAAACCCAGAGCTGTTGGGCATGCTACACTTAAAGAAATCCCAATCCCTCAGAGCTACACGCTCCAGGGATCTAAACCTTGTCATCACAATAAACAAAACATGCAGGAGGGATAGATTCCTGACCCAGAGACTCCCCAGACTCTGGAATAGATTGCCCATACATGTCAAGCAGAGTGCCTCTTTGGACCTCTTCAAGAGGAACCTTGACGATTGGATGGGAGAAAGGAAATTCACCCCAGGGATCACATCAGTCGCCCTGCTAGACAGGGGTCCAGGAAAGTAAATAATGTGGGAAGAAATAGCCAGGGAATTGTTATGGCTAGGCTTGTATAAGCCCTAGGACTGATAGCCTAGTACCAACCTATGAACCTATGAACCTATGAACCTATGAACCTATGAGGATGTGGGGAGCACAGCCCCCTATGTGGGTAGTGCGGGGTGGGCTGCCTCCTGCTAAAATGCTGTTTCTGAGTTGTTCCATATGTTCGACTTTTTAAATAGCCAATCATATGAATTCATTCACATGAAATTCAATGATTTAAAAAGTTGATATGACATACATCCATGTGTGTGTGTGTGTGTGTGTGTGTGTGTGTGTGTGTGTGTATGTTTATATGTTTTAAATATATATATAGATATGTGTGTGTGTGTGTGTGTGTGTGTGTGTGTGTGTGTGTGTGTGTGTGTGTGTGTTTATATGTTTTAAATATATATATATATATATATATATATATATATATATATATATAGATAGGTGTGTGTGTGTGTGTGTGTGTGTGTGTGTGTGTTTATATGTTTTAAATATATATATATATAGATAGGTGTGTGTGTGTGTGTGTGTGTGTGTGTGTGTGTGTGTGTGTGTGTGTGTGTGTGTGTGTGTGTGTGTGTGTGTGTGTGTTTATATGTTTTAAATTTATATATATATATATATATATATATATATATATATAGATAGGTGTGTGTGTTTATATGTTTTAAATATATATATATATATATATATATATATATATATATAGGTGTGTGTGTGTGTGTGTTTATATGTTTTAAATATACATATATATATATATATATATATATATATATATATATATATATATATATATGTGTGTGTGTGTGTGTGTTTATATGTTTTAAATATATATATATAGATAGGTGTGTGTGTGTGTGTGTGTGTGTGTGTGTGTGTGTGTGTGTGTGTGTGTGTTTATATGTTTTAAATATATATATATAGATAGGTGTGTGTGTGTGTGTGTGTGTGTGTGTGTGTGTGTGTTTATATGTTTTAAATATATATATATATATATATATATATATATATATATATATATATATATAGGTGTGTGTGTGTGTGTGTGTGTGTGTGTGTGTGTGTGTGTGTGTGTATGTTTATAGATAGGTTTGTGTGCGTGTGTGCGCGCGTGTGTGTGTGTGTGGTCAGATGGCATGACTACTCTGTTTTTTTTGTTAAGATTTGTATCTTTTTTACTACACTGTTTTAATCAGTTCCAGTAATTAGAATTCAGGTAATCTATGGGTGTAGGAACTCTTCAGCTTCAATTGTCTCAGCTTCAACCTGCCAACAATCAGAGTTCCACCACATGAAATCGATTTCCATGAGTTTTGTAGGCAATGATCCCCTTTTTGGAGGATTTAATCTCCCTTCTTCAAGTCAGTGTGACCACGGTGTTGGTATATATCAGTTTGAGGAGGGGGGTGGAGTTGGGTCATACTCCCTGCAAAAACTGCTTAAAAAGTGTTTTTTTTCAGACAGGGATGGTGTTGGGTCTTACTCCCTGCAAAAACTGCTTAAAAAATGTTTTTACAGACATCGTTTTGATAAATGCGGTTCAGGGATTCTGTTCGTCAGTGCATTCGGTTTCATCCATGCATAGTGGAAGCTGAGAATTCTATACTAAGACTAAATTAGCTTGAAATTCCTTTTTGTTGTTAAAGCAAAATCCTTTGCTCTGATGTCAGTATATGTTTGCAGCATACATGAAGGCTGCAAAATATATTACCAGAGTACTATGAAAAATGACACTTCTACTGATTTAGGTTCACTCAGTCCAGTGATATGAGTGTATTTAGCACAAAAATGTCATGAGCTATTATTATCTAAGCAAAAGAGTGTTAGTCATCTATTAATAAAATGTAATGCATTTTTATGAGTTTGAAAGCTCACAGCATGTGACTGTAGATTTCAATGGCTTGGATGTAAATTGAGGCAAGCATCTGAGCAGTGCTTTAGCTTTGATATTTTCAGACTTGTATGTACTTAATTTTCCTCTTTGATCAGAGGGTAAACCTGTGACATCTGTGCTTCTGGGCACATAAGCCTTAATAATCTTAGTGAGTTTAGCTGTATGTGCAGTATCTTTGTGCAAGGAAAAGCATATAAAATGGTGTTAACCAAAACGATTTAACCGCTGTAGTATAGATTTTAAGCTCCTGCTTATTATGATTGTCTTATCTTTGAAGCTGCAGAAGGAATCTTTGCAGCTGTTGCATCTAACACATACAATGTCAAAATAAAGCTTCTCTATAGTATATCTGGATGCACAAAGAATACACATACAAAGACTTTAAAAGTGCTAGTTTGCATGATATACCAGTGTATTATATGGCAGATGGTTTATGGTTCTTGGATTTAAAAATGCAAATAGCTATATGTTTCATTAGATATGTAGCATTTATAAAGTTTGTATATCAATCATATGAAATTATTTTATTGTTGTTATTTACATTCCCAGGCTACATTTCCTTAACATGGAATGGAACTGCACATTCTAGCATATTGTTTTAAAATTAAAGACAGTGATTATTTCGATCTCTAACCACTGTGGGGTGTACTGAACCAGGGTACTGCAGTTCTTTTCCTGCTTTTTATCAGAAATTATTTCACTGTGGAAATCCCTCTAGCTTCCACGGAGTGTACTGAACCAGAAGTTGCCCACTTCTAACTTTTTTTTTTGTCTGAGAGAGTTACTTCTTCTTGGGAATCTCTAAATTGTGGAGAAAGTTAAACAAAAGATATCTGGATCACAGACTTCTTGCACTTATTTTCATCACAAGGATTCTATCAGCTCCAATAATTTATTGAAAATAATTGATGAAATCAGAGATTTTTCTTATATCAGTCAATCCTTATCAAACAGTTTCTGTAGTATCAGCGGTGCAATAGGCAGCATAACTATCTTTGGTGCCAAAGGCTGTGGGTTCTAGTCCCACACTAGGTACTGGTAGATTGATTACTGAGACTGCAGTGTAGCATAAGTGGGTGCTGTAGTTTGAATGAAATGCTAAACTGAGGCACTATCTACTTGAATTGTTGGTAGCTCAGGTGGCTATAAAAGATCCCATGGTACCTATCCAAAAGAGTAGGAGGTTTTCCCCAGTGCGCTGGCCAAATTTCTCCTTATAGTAGAATCATGGATATCCCAGGAAAAGGGGTAGCAATCATAGTAGGTCTAACCTAGTCAGCAAAGAATAAATAAATAAATATATTCTATTTTATTTTTGACTAAACTAGAAGGATTTGGTATACCAGATTTACATACACATGGTAGAGCAAGCTTAGTCACATATTATACAAGGTGTAGGAAGTTAAGAAAAGCAGTAAAGTGTAAGGTTGAAATAATCCTATGCAGTTTACCTCAAACGGTTGTGAATGTCACTCCATCATACTAAGTTTGGTAAACAGGAGGGATTTAATATTGGTTAGAGAAAGGAAGGTTAAAGGAAAGAACTACAAAAGGAAATCACTCATCATAAGTTTCTTACGGAATCACCCCTCCATATTTATTGAAAATAAATTTATTTGATAGGATAGTTGGATCAAAGCTGGAGTTCTTTTGATTTCAAATGTATGGAACCGCCCCTTCAACCATACTGCTCAACTGCACAGATTTTTGCCTCATATTTTTCATCTATTCCTCATAAAATTTGTGATTTTCTGGCAAATAACTGAGATGATCTGTGGACTGAAGTCACTAAATAATCATATATGCTTGTGTTTCAGACTTCATATCCTTCAGAAAAATGCATGCTAACACAAACTCTGTTATTCTAGCAACTTTCTAAGTTTATAAGAGCGATATTTAAAAACTAGTCCTCTTTTTGGGCCTTTGTACCACCATTCTGTCAGGCTTTTCCAGATTTTTTGCACTAAAATGTTGAAAGGTATGCCCTCAACTCCTTTATTACCTGGGACCAAATGAAGGTATCATTCCAGACTTTATCCACTTATTGGTGGCAGTATGTTTCAACTAAGAACCTGTTCATCCACAGTGCTGAAAATAGTGGAGAGCCCAACCCTGACTAACCCAAATACAGACATTGAGAAAACTATAGCTAGCCCCATCCCAAATTATAATAGATCCCTATCAGTTGATCAAATTTTCGGAAACTCTAAATTCATATGAACGGGACCATAGGACTGAGTTTTTGAAAACCTGAAGCTTTTGAATGAAGATTGCGGTACAGTGTGGATTGGGAAATTTACCCTTTTCCTTACTGCAGTGTCATCTTGGAGTTGGTATACATAATTTTCAGGGGGTGTGGGAGGTACAGCCACCCATGAGAGAGGTGTGGGGGGGGGGTCCTGCCCCCTGCAAAAACATAAAAAAGGTAGATTTTTTTTTATGTTTGAGTTTAAAGAAACTTGATCATATGGTCTTGACCATATGAATTTGGAGTTTTTGAAAATTCGATCATCTGATAGGGATCCACTGTACTTGCAATAAATTGTTCCAGGTTGAAGTAGAGATAGTTACCATCCTTGAGAAATGGAATAAACAACTATAAAAGAAGCTCACCGGGGAAGAGTGGGATGTTTGTTTATATTCCACATATGATAACAGATGGCATAAGCTAGCTAGATTTTCTTTTAAAAATGATAATACACAGGCATAAAATGCCCTGTTCTGCTTTATATGAAAAGAACAACCCACAAGCCAAATGCTGGCATTGTGAACTTGTGGAAGCTAATCATATCCATACTATCTGGTCCTGTCCTCTGGTTCAAAAAATATGGGCAAAAGTGCTAGAGTGTACAGCATGGCCAGTAAGATTACAACTGCCTTTCCACATGAGGTTCATTGTACTAGCTTTTTAGGATATCAACAAAACATAATTGATCCACATGTACAGAATTCTTTTGGATAAGGACATTGCTTTCCAAACTTCTAACCTTTCTGTTTTTACATTGAAAACCTGGAGGTTTATAACAACAAACAGTTTAATCAGCTGTCCTTGAAACTTTATAGATAGAGAACCCAGGCAATTGATATAATACGATGGCCTGAATTATGGAATATTTCACATTTAAATTAAGAGACATTGGTAAATTTTAACTATTTTTTATTTTAAATAATTTTGATGGGTAGTAATTTTCCGCAATGTAATTATTAACCATCTGTGTTTTTTCTATATTTTTGCAATTGTCTGTTTTATGTTTTTGTTAAATTTATTTCTCTTTACATATTCAATTACTATTGTTATTAGACCATTGTTGTACATTGTTGTTACGGATAAATAATTTGCTGTTTAAAAAAATGCTTTTATCTCAGCCAAAGCTATCTTCCAGGATCTCTCACCATCTTAATTCTGAAGCTTGATGTGCCATAGCCATCAATATACTTTCCCTCATGTTTAAATATGGACTGTCCTTCATAATCCTGAGTCCTACTAATAGGACTACTCTCCAACATAAAGCCAAAATTCAAATTCTCATATTCGTTCACCTCTCCAGTAAGTACCAGCATCATTGCCTCATGCTTATCAAAGTAAAATGGCCACCTCTAAGTGAGAGAGCTACACTGTCTGCTCACCACAGTGACTCTGAAAGTTCTTAACCAAAGTTACTACCCTCCTTTTCTTAACAAATGTGGTTGTTCCCTAAGTATCTCCTTCTCCACTTGAGGCCTCCCTTCGGTATTGCCATCTGTGAAGGTTCCTTCTCCAAACTTACCCCTACCAGACTATATCAAGATGACTATGTTCTCTTTTAACAAGTCACTTCAACTGAATTACTTGTTTCACAGATACCATTTAATACTCACATAAAATTCCACCTTTATCAATATCTTTTTTCCCCTTCCCTGTCATCAATATATCTGCTGACATAAATAATGAAACAAAAAAATGAGATTGTAGGGGATAATGAGAAATGTTTATGGGCAGTTCACTTATCTGCAGACCTGAAAAGAGAGCTGGAGTAAAATGGAAATATTGTGGTGTGTAATGCAAAGGGAGGAACCTCATACACTTTATATTCCTAGACTCAGCTGTATTGCACTGTTGTAAACTTTCTGCTTACCTCAGCATTTTCTGTCTTATAATTCTTTGTAGTACACAGTCTGTTTTAGGAATGTCAGTGCTTCTAAAATTCTTTGCATGTTTGCTCTACATTGTTATATATTTTCTGTCCTCTGTTAATGGGTTGCTTTGCTTTTAAGTGCAATATGATTTTTATTTTTGAATTTTGTCTCTGCCTGCTTGGTTGAGGTTATGTCCAAAACATCTCCTCAGACCAGCTTACTTGCCCAGTAAACAAACATTAAATGAATAAAAAAATATAACTGAGATCTTCAAAGGAGCAGACGGGATTCTTACAGGATATGAAATGAATAATTATAAGAAAACTATTCCCGAATTTGAAGAATTAAAGCAAGCATTTCAATGGAATATCCATATAGATTTTTTTTAAATGAGAAAATTTAACAGCTGGTTAATTTGAGAAAATGGAAATGGATACTCTGGAGTATGAAAAGAAGAAAGAGATCATTTCAAGAAAGTGAGCACTATTTCAGTGACTGCCAGTGATCTGAAGTCATTTTGCTGAAACAACTTTCAGTGACAATGGAACTGTTTTTCCACTGTTGCATCACCATGGATTAGGTACACATAAGTCTGTGGGTGAAAGGGGAGGCTTTGTCCTCCTTGGGATAAAGACCTTACTCCACTATTCACTAAAAATGGTTTCAGACCTGACTTCACAATATTGGCATTTAGCAAATCAAAAGTCATAAGACCAAAATGGTTCCAGAAGAAACTGAAATGAGAGAAGAAAGGTTACATGAATGGTATAGTGTTTCCATGGCATCATCTGATGAATATGCTGAAATAAGAGAAGTATACAATTTCTCAAGATGATGCTAACCCAAACTGAATCATTCCTTTCATGAAATTATAATTGTACTATTAAGAAACAAATGAGTTTGAGACTGTTTCTGTTCCATGGGCCCATCAGTCAAAAACAGTTAATTGAAAAAAACGATTTTTATGGAGTCACTGTGTCTAGAAAATAAAGAGGAGGAGGCGCTAGCTATGAAACTGTAAATACCCTCAATCCTTCGGAGTATTTCTTTTCAGATTTTGATATGGTTAGCCTCTACGTAAGGGGTGGAACCTTATCCCTATGATAATTTTAACTCTAGAAGTTGTACATGTAGATGTAAGCTGCTAGTGTAATAAGTTATATATCTCATATTTTGCTTACAGTGGATTATAGGACAAGACCAAGAAACTGTCATTTATTTGAATAGTAATGATGGCACCTGACTGATCTTGTCAACAAATATTCGTTCACAAGAAGAATCTCAGAATATCTCACAGATTCAGAAAATGAAAGTCTAGATACTATCACAGGCAGAAAAATATGAGTTTGAATTTTACCAAAATTGCATCGCCTTAAAGAAATTATGCTTCTTTCCCTAGGAATAATAATATCATAGGCATGTTTGAAAAGGTTTGAAAGTCGGAATAAAAAAAAATAGTTGGATCAGGTATATAATTTAAAAAGAAATGAATACAGGTCATTAAAGTATAGGTAATACGGGATAACATATCAACACCCAAGGCTGGCAAAGGGGGAATTGTTATGTCATTGAGAATGATGCACTATTTGAGCAACTACGAGATTTGCACCACAGTGGAGGAAATGTCAAAGTCCTGAAAATGGCCCAGTGATTTTTTTTTTCCCAAGGAAAAAAAATTGGTGTTCCATTCTTTTGGTAAATTGCCATTTGAGTGATGACGTCTGACTAAACAGCTTTTGCAATTCAGTGCATTCGCTAATATAATAGGGACCCGTTTACAAATGCATCATAATTTTACATTTTACATAAAAGTGAGAGTATAACTATTAAAAACTATTGATAATTGGACAGAGTACTTAGTAATAACTTCAAAGACTGCATTTTAGTTTTTCTATTTGGCCTTTATGCAGGAATCATGAATTATGAGCTATAAACTAAATTAATTATTTCTAAAAATCAAGACAGACTGCAATATGTGACTTTTCAACCTATCATATTACAACATTTTATGGTGTTATTTGAGAATAATTATATGTTTGCTACAATTTTTTCATCTACAGTTAATATGCTAGGTATAATATCATAGCTAACTATTATTGTACAAAAGATCAAAGAAAAGGGGGTTCTGGCATTTTATTTTCAGTAGGCTAATTTGAACATGGGGGTACATTTTAGTTTAGATGTGAAAAATTCAGAAGTAGATTTTAATGTTACATGAATGAGTAAAACTGAGCCTTTTTTTTACTTCATAAGCAAATTTTAGACAACACATCCCTTTGTGTTCTTTAATTTCCTATTAGATTCAGTCACTCCACTTGGCAGAGTTTTGGGGGGCACAAAAGAATTCTACTGATGACAAAAAGTATATGAGGATTAGTCAAGAAATATATATATATATATATATATATATATATATATATATATATATATACATATATATACTATCAGGAATGAGATATAACCATAACATCTGGAAAGCAGTTTTACATTATGTAATACACATCAATCTAAATGGAAGCAGGAATACAACTAAGATTTTTTTAAAATTATGTTAAGGGAGAGATAGAAAGAAGTTTTATATTTTGTCTTTAAATTTACTAATTCTTAGGAAAAACTGAAATATATTGACATCAGATGACCATTCCACCAGACATCAGAATTTCTTCAGTTACTTAAAGTACCACTGGGATTCAATAAACTCTGTGTAGGCCTTACGTGAAGCCTTCATGGAATTTACACGTGTGTAGTGGGCAGCAGCACTACTTACATATTCAAGCTGCACACCGGGTTTAAACGTAAATCGTGCTTTTGTAGCCAGCCAGAAACTGTGTAATGCAACATGGATAGCAAACCTGTTTAACTCAGAGCACAGTAGGTTAGCAGGTTTGCATGGAATTTCACAATGATCACCACAGCTATAATATTTCTCATAGCTCTTAATCTCTTACTGCAAGAAATCTAGACAAAGCACAGCATAAGAAATAAGGAAAGATTTTACATATTTGCACTTTTAAACTTAGAAATATGCTAGAATAATAAGGTTTGTGTGACGATACATTTTCTGAAGGATTTGAAGCCTGAAACTCAAATGTACGTAATTATTGCATGACATCTGTCCTGAGATCATCCCGGTGATATGCCAGAAAAAACACAGGTTTTATAAAGAACACACTAAAAGATATATAAGGCAAAAATCTGGAAATTCTGTGAAAATCTTGTCAGTTAAGAGGTATAATAGTTATGTATCTGGTCCAAAAACAGTACATGACAGTGTATACAGTGCAGAGTATTGTGAAATCCCATTCTTGGCATTCAGTACCAAAGCTGTGTAAATGATCTGTAAGGGTACTTGGAAAGTATGTGTATTGAATAGGGACACACAGATGAATTGTAGGAATGAATACCAGGAAAGAGGATAGGTAACATAACCTACTGTACAGCAGATTAGCGCATGTCAATGGAAGACAGTTGTAGCAGTAACACCAATCACATATCGGTATGGTAGAATACAGACTGCACAGTGAACATGTGTATTATGTGACTGTCACACAAGGTGACATAACAATGGAGTAGATGTCTGTATCCTTACATGAACAATGTAGAAGACATCTACCAGGGATGAGATGGACAGCTGGGGTAGGATGCATATTGTGAAGCTGTGCAAACTGATTTGCCTGAATATGAGTGTAGTCTCAGCAGAGGTCTCCAGCAAGTGGGACACAAGTGAAGGTTCATGGACACCATTAAAAGAAAATCAACAACAACCACGGACAATATCAGAATAAATACCACCAGTAATCCCATGTCTCTGAAATAACATATGTGATTTAGAGTGATCGGATAGGATTCTGCACAAACAAACTTGTATGACTATTATGACATGTGTGCACTCTAAGAGGGTAATCACGGACACTGTCCGGGCACTGAAACATCTGCTGGAGTTGTTAAAAGGGACACCTTTATTCAGTCGATCGAATGTTTATAAGTTCGAACCACATATGGCTGAGATCATATGTTCAAACTTATAAAAGTCCAATCTGACTGAGTGGAGATCTCCGTAGAGAGCGGAATGGAAAGATCTCCCATTTCAACAATGTAGTGTGATCGCGGAGTTGGTATATTTAAGTAAGGGGGGTGTGGAGGGGTGAAGCCCCTCACGTGGGGGTTGCAGTTATAGATGTTTAATTGTTGTTTTTTGGGTTTTTTTTGTTTTTACGTCAGTTTTCGAACTTTTACAAGTTCGAACATATGGTCTTGGCCATATGTGTTTCAAACTTGTGAAAGTTCGATCGACTGAAGTAGACCTATATATATATATATATATATATATATATATATATATATATATATATATATATATATATATATATTATCACAAATTTTACCCAAGCCAGTAATGCTGTCAAACAGATATATGTACTGTGTGCATCACTGGAACAGGTCTCACACATGCATCTGGTGTAACATACTCAGTATTTGTGTTAAATACAAGGAAGTAGTCAGCACTGTGACCACATGCTGGTGGACATTCCACTTATCATCTGCCCTAGGACCCAGGTTACATACCTTTTTGCCTGATTATAGTGTGTGATGTCTACATTATACTTGAGTTGTGTGTTTGTTTTCCTGATGTAACAAATTCCCCAATGCCTTTGTGTCATTGCAGGTGTTGTCATGTCTCTGGCAGCAGTCTTTGTTGTGTGTTAATATTGTCTGTATTATAGTAATATCATAGTTGGAGTCAATGATTGTACACAATCTGTAGTCATTCGGACAGCTGTTTGGACACAGGGTGTATATATCATCTGTGATGTCTGTCACTTAAATAATGGACAGGAAAGGGTGTAGCTGACAGCAGATCTGATCACTAGACCTGAGGTATTGGTCACGTCACACATTTTAACATACTTAGATGCCACATATGTGATACAGTGTTCTACTCACTTGGTTATATAGGTGTTTATGGCCGTATCTGACAGTGCTGAGTGAATACATCAGTGCAGATTTGTGTCAAATGCCTTGGGCTTGTCAGATTTAAAAGGTTAATAATGTTGTCATCATACATGCTCTTGACCTCTTTGATGACATCTAAGAGATGTAACAGACGTAACAGACATGATGTAGCATTAACACCTCACATAGGTCTGTTGCACATAATCAGGATATTACTAGTGCCCATTTCGAAAAGGTTCATGATGATATGTTGGGCTACCTCACAGATGAGGAGAGTCATGATGTATTTATACATGCATGCATCTGGTGCTATCCCACCCAAACGCAGACAGATGCATGTTAATGTATACACTTCCAAGGAACATAGTCTGTGTAGAGGGTGTTTTGAAGTGTATAGTAAACCATGTCAGGGAGGTGTATGTGATGTGTCATTTGGTAAGTGATCTGTGATGTTGTCAAAGCCCATTGATTCTGTGTGATAGACCTGGATGAAGGTAAGACCGTGCAAACTGGCTATCCTGATCTGGCCTAGGGTTCAAACACAATCCCGTATGCAGGTATCATTGAAAAACTCTTCCAGCTATTATACCCTAGATCTGAGGATTATATTACAGCACTGTACTCAAACCTCATTAGAACACTAATATAGAGTATAATTCTCTCTTTTGCATGTACCTCACCAGACACATGCAACAGCTGGAGAGAACACAGAGGTTTCTTACCAAGAAAACACAGGTTTTACAAATTATGCTATGATATTATGTGGATAGACTGAAAGCCATGCCACTGTAATCTGTATTGTATAGGATGAGGTGACTTCTGCCTGGCCTTGAGACAAGTCTCTGACCCAGTCTTGGTGGGAATAGTGCATATCCACAAATCAGATATAACTGAAGGTATCAGCAGTGTCTGGTGAGGTGAATATGGCAATGACAATGCACCACATGCTTCTGTAAAATGCTTTCTGCAATGTCAAGTAAGTGTATACACACATATACCCCAGCTGACTGCAGTGAGAATAGAACCCCTACATATCAAAGTACACAGACTGCAGAACTGTGCATTTAAGGCAAATACCACAGCTCAAGTCAGCTTTGTAGTGTCCCGGAGAGCACTTTATAGCTGATGACATCAGCAGTGTCTGGTGAGGAGAATTTGACAATTAGTGTCAATATGGCACTAACAGTGTCCCATTTGCTGGTGTAAAAGGCTCTCTACAATGTCAAGTAAGTGCACACAAAGACACACTGGTTGACTGCAGTGAGAATAGAACCTCAACATATCTAAGTAAACAAACTTCAGAACTCTGAATTTAAGGCAAGTTCTACAGCTCAAGTCTGACTTGCAGTGTCTCAGACAGCACCTTACAGCTGATGGCATCAGCAGTGTCTGGTGAGGAGAATATGGCAGTAATAGTGTCCCACATGCTGGTGTAAAAGGATCACTATAATGTCAATTAAGTGCACACACACCCACACCCCAGTTGATGAAAGTGAGAAGAAAACCCATCCTATCTAAGTAAAAGACTACAGAACTCGTTAATTTACACAAGCACCATAGCACAAGTCTGACTTTTATAAGGCTGCAGGCCAACTTATAGTAGATAACATCAGCACCACATGTGGGAGAGAAGATGTTAGGAAACTTCCATGAAATGGATGTGTAGGTGTGTGCAAGTATCAAAATAGTGCCAGTCCCTGGGACTGGAATGGTAATTGTAAGATACACACTTCTGGCTAGACACAGAAACACAGCTGACTGCAGTGAGAACAGAACCCCTACCTGTTTGAGCACACAGACTACAGAACTCAGTAATTTATACAAGTGCCATTGCACAAGTCTGACTTTTTCAAGGCTGCAGTCCAACTTATAGTAGGTGGCATCCGCACTGGATGTAGGGGAGAAGATGCTAGGAGGTCTGCAAGAAATGGATGTAGAATCGTGTGCAAGTGTCAAAATACTGCCAATCCCTGGGATTGGAGTGGTAACTGTAGGATACACTCTTCTGCTTTTCTGGCTATTTACACACACACACACACACACACACACACACACACACACACACACACACACACACACACACACACAGACACTCACACATTTGACTGGAGTAAGAACAGTACCTCTACCTATTAAGTGCACAGAATACAGAACTCAGTAATTTATGCAAGCGCCATTGCACAAATCTACCATTTATAAGGCTGCAGGCCAACTTATAGTGGATGACATCAGCACTGGATGTAGGAGAGAAGATGACAGCAAGCCTGCATAAGTTCATAGCTTCATAGGGCATTTACAAACCTAGTTGTGTAAAACCCAAGTACTAGTATTGAGCATAGTTAGTTGTTCATTGTTAGCAGAGTGATTCTGTGATCAGCACCGAATGGCTCTGTCCATGAGGGACATAGGTGCCACTCCTGGGGTGAATCTCATTGTCAAATTTATCTTTGAATCAGGTCATTGAGTAGCACTGCCTCACATGCAGTGGGAGTATAATACAGAGATGAGGCAAATGCTAAGGGTTATATCTGTCTGTCGCATATTCTATTTATGTCACAGGCTAAACTGAGATCCCTGGAGCAAGTTATTATTGTCCAATTTGATTTGCAGATGTCCAGCATTTGCATTAGGGTAAGGTCTGATACTGCTTTTTAGGCTAGACCTAGGTCACCTCTCAGCAGTCTGTATGATACTGAGTACAGTGATGAGAATTTCAGTCTTTCCATGTATGCCATGTTTTAGAGGCCCTGGCTTCTATTGGTCAGAAACCTCTGTAGCCTCTCCAGTTGCTACAGCTGTCTACTGAGGTACATATAGAAGAGAGCACTGTACACAATTAATGGTCTGATAAGGTTTGAGTCAAGTACAGCAGAGCTATGATCTCACTGGTCTTGGATGCTATGCTCTTAGTTATGAGGTGGGCAATGCAGAATGGATATCTTACCACTATGGACAAATAGTGACTAAAGTTTAGACTGCTATCAAACTATGTTCTCAAGTCTTGCACCAATGAGTTTGAGCTTAGAGGAGTACTATATATAACATAATTAGTAGGGTAACCTTTTTGCCAAAGGGGACAATGAAACATTTTTTTGCATTAAGTTTCAGTCTGTGAGTTTGGCACTAATCCTTTGTCTATGTCAGGCCTTTCTGTAATATGTTAACATCATTGGGGACTCTGTATGACTGTGCCCAGTTGACTGTCATTTGCAAACTTGGTAAGCCACAGGCAATCTACCTTCACCTGGACTTCAGAGAAATAGTTTCCAAATAGTAGAGGGCCCAGAACAAATCTTTGTAGTACTCCATGGGTAACTGGTTTACTGGTGGAGGTGGACTCCCCAACTTTGACAATGTGCATTCTGTCAATGCCCCAGTTGGCTACCCATTTAGTAATGTATGGGTTAATCCCAAGCTGGAAGAGTTTGCCTATGATACTTGAATGAGAAATTGTGTCAAAAGCCTTGGCTAAATCAAGATAAGCAGTATGTCCTGTTTCCCTCATCTAGGGCTTTGGGGACATTATGAAAGACTTACACTAGGTTTAATAAGCAAGTTCTACCTTTGACAAAACTAATATGGGTCAGGTCAACAGTGTTGAAGATCACATATGTTTGAGTGGATAGGGTCCATGATGAACCTTTCCATAGCCTTACAGAGCAGTTTGGTTAGGCTTATGGGTCAGCAGTTCCCAGGGGCAGTTTATGGATGTGTAGGCATATTCACCTGTGAATATAGCTCTAGTTCTACATGTTACCAGACTGATATGATATTAATGTATGTAGTGTAGTAGATATATTTGTGAAAAAGCACTGGAGACATCAGGATTGTAGTGCATTGGGGGAGGCAACACATGGCTGCATTGCAAACATGGAACATATTGTTCAGTTTACATTTCTTTTTTTTTTTAAATTCTCTTCATTAAACATTTTTAGCAATACACAATATAGAAAAAACAAACCCTCAAACAAAGTCAAAACATACATCGAAATAATGAAACTCAACATGAATAACATATGTACAGTAAGAACTATATACACTTATACATTGCCCAACTGAGAATAATTTGGTACAGCAAATTGAAAGGTATTAGTGTATAAAGCAACGTACAATCATTTTAGAATATGATCAAATAAGATTCTCCAGACTTCTTTAATTATAGGTTTGTGATTGTTAATGTGGAACAGGTATTTCTGAGCTTTTAGGTGTTTAATAGCTAAAGATTTAAAGCCACCCCAGGATAAAGTTTGCCTGTTTTTCCAATTCAAAGAAATATAGTATTTGATTAACATAAATATAGGTATTAGAACCTTATATTTCCACTCGGAGAGACCAGAAGGAGGGATATGAAGAATGGCAAATTCCCACGAAAGGGTAGATTTTTCGTAACCAATTTTTTCGAGTAGGACTCTCAACGCACACCATAACTTATATGAACATTTACAGCTCCAAAAGGAGTGTAGGATATCATCGGTTTGGTTGGGGCAAAATTGACAGTTGGAGGAATAATCGGGGAAAATTTTATTAAGCACGACGGGGGTGAGGTATGCGTTATTCATTATCATGAGCTGTGTATAAGCTAGCTTTTTAAGAGGTATATGTTTAGAACTAATCTTTAAGGCCTTAGATATCTGATCTCAATTAATAGAGGGATTGATTTTTAGCCAGTAATTGGAAAAAATTGGTTCATTGTGAGATTTAAATATCATAATAGCTTTGTAGGTATTAGAGATCATTTTTTTCTTGTAGTAAAAACTGGAGAGCACCACCACGTAATAAAATCTTCTTTATTTAAAATGACAGAATGAGCGCTTTCGCGTGCTTCCACAAGGCACGCTTCTTCAGATTCAATAAACAATAGTAAAAACACATTCCTTATATCCACAAGCCTTATTTAAATTAGGAATTAATTAACCTATGGTAATGCTTATTCACTTCTTCAATTAGTTATGGCAGGGTGTAGCCCAAAACTAATTAACTATATGCTTTTCTAAAAAGAAACAAATCAAAATGCCACTCTTATAAAGCAGAGAAGTATTTCCTATTCTTGCAGCCATTAAATACATTATTCTTATATTAAATACAACTATTATTAAGATCTGATTGAAAAGCTCCATGTTATGTACAGCCTCTGTGTAACAAAGTTTAGTATATGCATAAAACTACTCACTAAAAACTACTGATCTTAGATTATATACAAATCATATTGCAGCCTAGATATCTGATCTCAATTAATAGAGGGATTGATTTTTAGCCAGTAATTGGAAAAAATTGGTTCATTGTGAGATTTAAATATCGTAATAGCTTTGTAGGTATTAGAGATCATTTTTTTCTTCATAAGAAACAGGTTCCATAATGTTTTACAAATTTATATATCCTTATCAGAGACTTTGGGGTGATCCAAAAAAATACTTACAAGTACTGTAATTTGTCTTAAAATAATCGTATATTTTTTAGGTAAATTGAGGTTGGATCTCATACTAGTAAGTGATTGATGTTTAAAGGGAAAAAGATCTGAAATAAGGGTGTTCTTGAGAAGGGGGTATTGTTCTAGATTTAGCATGTGATCATTCAATCTGAGATTAGGGTTAAGGTGAAGTGGTTGTAAAGTGTTAAAAGAATGAATCAAATTCAAAGAATTAAAAAGGTTCTGAAGGGACCTTATGCTAAATGAAATACCTTTTATTAACTTAAGAGTGCTTAAACTCATTTTGTTCAGAAAGGGGAGCGCTGCAGGGTTAATGTTCAGGGCCTTGACGTAGTTGTTATAAAGGATAACCCAAGCCGGGGCCCAAGATGAGTGGCCTTTATGATAGGAGGCAATATTTAAGATTCTACTTCCATTTATTATCTCATAGTATGTTTTAAAGTAAGGTAAGCCTAGGCCACCTTGTTCCTTAGGGAAGGTAAGTTTTGAATAGCTAATCCTAACTGATTTAGGGGCCCATATAAATTTTGAGAGGAGAGATGAAATATTTTTAAAGAAGTTGTTATGTAAGATGTTCAGTTTACATTTCCATATGTAGTTTCATGACATAAAGAGTAAAATGGATAGTAAACAGCTCTAATACATGCTAAATTTGGCTTTGTGTAGCGCAACAGCAAGCAGCAGGTTTGCTTGACAGTTAGCAAAGTGTCCATGCATTTGAGATAAAACATTGCATTATTTTCCGTGTTTGCATGTAGTTTAGTACTGCTCAAATGTGAGCGGCAATGAAAAAATACTGAGAGTTTGTACTGAGTGTATGAAACACACCTGCTGCTTAGCTGGCTCTGTGAGAATAGATGTAAATGTATTGATACGGATGCTGGGTTCAAATCCCGGTGTATCTAATACTTTTAAATAAACAGTGATAATGCAACGACATGAGCTTTTTATAGTACATGTGTTGTTGTATGCTGGTATAGTGCAGCGGGTTTAAATGACATTGTGGAGAGGTAACTGCAGCACTGCAGAGCCAGTCACCATTGCTTGGCATTGGTGCATGTTGCCAAATCCCATAGAAATATAGAGGCCAAAAAGTGTAGAGATCCATTCCTTTTTCTGCTAATTATGTGTGTTGTGGATGATTCTATTATAGGTGTTAAAATGGGGTAGATAGGAAAGTGGTGAAATGGGGAGCAAGCAGGGGGAAGAGCAAAGGGAAAGCAATGCAGGAATGTGCAGGAAGGGGGAAGGAAGGAACCATAACTATCCATGTCTTCAACAGTAATGTAGCAGAAAGTATTCTAAGAACTAAGTCAATATAGAATGGAGAAAGGAGATTTTTGCCAGTAGGGGTGACTGCAAGTAGGGGTAGTAGGGGTACAGAAAATAGGCAAGAGGGGGCATCTATTTTCTGGTGAAACCTGGCAAAGGATCCATGCAGGAAAGGTAATAAGAGTGGGATGAGGTCAGGAAGACATTTGCATTGCAGGCTAGACACTGCCTTCCATAGCATGGCTTGATCTCAGAGTACCGGTAAAGAGAAATGGATAGGGGGGGTTTAAGTGAAAAACCTGCTTTGGTAGAGTTGTTAGTTGAATCTACAACAGAAGCAGCTATTAAAAAGGGATAATTAGTAGGGTATATAAGATATTACATGATAATTATAAGGATCAATCAGAGGAGGTTTGAAAAGATCGTGAAGAGAGACTGGAAAAACAATTTACAAGAAAACAACAGGAAGACGTATGTATGGCTCCCGAGTACGCAGCCAAGTCCAGAAGGTTTAAGATCTTTGATTTGAAGTATTTGCACAGGTATTTTATACCGCAAGCAAACTTCAAAGAATTTTTCCTCAGATAGATAGCAAATGAGGTATGATATAGAAGTAAGAGATAACTGGTAACATTTCCTTTTGGAGTGTAATGAGCTGGCATATTTTAAAAAATCCCTACAGAGTACAGAGTACTCTATTAGAAATGTTGGGTGAGGAACATTTGACTGTAAGTAAGGAAATTATTCTTTTGAGCTGGGATAAAGGACCTCAGTTGCCTAGACATATTAAGGCCTTATTAAGTTTAATTCTGGTGGATGCCAGAAAAGCAATTATTAGAACATGGAAATCAAAGTCTGCAATTGTGGTATTGAATATTATAAAAAAAGATAAAATAACTGGAAGTGGGATCTTTAGAAAGGGAAATGAGGAAATTTCATAGAAGTAAATGGAAATTGTGGGAAAATACATTCATAATAATGTTCAAGAGCAGGAGTGAAGTCTAAGGAAAGACAGGAATGCAGCATTTCCTTTGTAATGCTGGTCTAATGATAGTAGCAAAGAAAATATATGTGATGTATTTTGTATTTAAATGTTAAAATGTTTGTTTTCTTTTCTGTCGATGTATGTTTGTCTATATCTTATGTGATCATTTAATAAAGGTGTTTAAAAAATAAAGAATGTATTTATTGCGGCTGATATGATAACAAAAGTTTACAAATCAGTGCGTTTGCAGCACCAACTTAAGAAAATGTAATAAACAGCTAAAAGACAAACATTTATGGGTGTTTGACTGCTGGATCAATATTCCATTGTTAAATAAAATGTATCTTAGCATTTCAGGGTGTGATAAACCATATAGTACCTGCCTTTCTTATGTATCATAACCTTAGCTTGTCAGGGTGTGATAAACCATATAGTACCTGCCTTTCTTATGTATCATAACCTTAACATTTCAGGGTGTGATAAACCATATAGTACCTGCCTTTCTTATGTGTCATAAACTGTATAAAATATAATGAATCTAGTATATTACTTGTTGACAATTTAGAAGTGCAGAGAAACAAATAAAAGGAGAAAAAAGCACTTAAAGAGGAGGAACTACCACCTCACTCATTGTTTATTACTCTGTAGTTCATTACTTTATTAAAAAATAACTTAATCAAATCAGAGAAAAAAAACTAAATATAAGTTTAATAAAAGTAAAATCAGCTGATGTATCATGTAACTATAGATATGTATCTTTACCCCATAAAAACAAGATACACTGGATAATGCATTAGCATGCAGTAGCTTAAAGATGTTTGTATTTTTTGAGCAGATTCTCTGAATATAGATATAAGAGGAGGTGATGAAAATAACAGGTTGGAAAATTAAGATGACAAGTAAGGCTGAACACAAGCCGTTCATCCAGGCTGAATGGTCATTTAAACATTAAATGCTTTTTAAAATAAAAACAATTATTTGGTTTAAAATGTAAGAAGTGATTTTTCATTCATATGAAATATACGCATTTTATTATTGTTATGGTATTTTAGATCATATGATTTTTCTGAAAGTCACATTATGTATCAGCTGGTTTTGAATTTAGTGCATGAATATGCCTTTTTAATTGTGTCTCTGCTTTGATGAAATCAAATGTTTTTTTGATGAAATCATCTAATAACAGAGTAATAAACACTGAGTAAGGTTCAGGTTGTTCATTCAGTGTTTTGTTTTTCCCTTTCGCTTTTCAGTTGCATTTATGTCTGATTGTTGAATCTGAAGGTATGATAGTCCCGCTGAGGGGGAAAAAGCTGTCCGAATCTGTTACTTTGATATGATGCTGGAGTATGCTGTGAACTTACTGCTAAATGTCTGCTGTGACTATCATGCTTGGAGAGGCTGCATTGTGCTTTCATGGTAGTGAGGCCTGGCACCATTTTTACATGCTAACTGTAATCTTATTAATGACTTCCCATGTCCAGGAAGGTTGTGGGTTCTATCCCTGGTAAGAACCTGCAGTGCCCCATCCACTCATCAAGGCTCCTTTTGAACAGTGTCATAGAGGTGCTCTGCTTCACATAAATTTGCAGCCTATTCCAGTTCATGTGAAACAGTGACTCTCTGTGACATTGTTCAAAAGGAAACTGAACGATGGGGCACCGTAAATCATTTTAACTTTATTTGGAATGACAATGTCATATAGCTATGCAGACTGACTGTATTTTCATGAGGCTAGTTCTATATGGGAAATAGGTATGCAGGTTGGAGTAGGAAGTGTTATTAAAGCTCATGAGCTGAATGTGAAACACATTCTATAGTGACAGAATCTGAAGGTCTCCTTTTAAAGTCCAGTTACGATGTCACAGAAATGTAAATAAAATCACAATACGTGATGGAAAGTTTAAGGTCATCTCACTTTAAAAGAATCATTTTTACAGCAGGAAATTTGTGAACAGTGTTAGGAGATAAGATTACACCAGGACTTTCTTTTTACATAAAATAGCTATGTGTCTGGATGGGCAATCTACAGCCAATTTTGAAATAAACACATTTCTGTAATACTTTGAAATCCTGCCATACAAATAATTGTCATTTTCTGGAATTACTCATAGTAAAATGGTAATGGTGAGTGTGGATGAGAGGTGATGAAGAGAGTGCAAGCAGGGTGAACTGGGTAGAGAAGAGTGTCAGGAGTGATTTGTGACATGTACCAGTAAGAGTGAAAGGGAAGGCCTACAAGAGGGTAGTGAGACCAGCTATGTTATATGGGTCGGAGACGGTGGCACTAACGAAAAGACAGGAGTCAGAGCTGGAAGTGGCACAGTTAAAGATGTTAAGATTTGCACTGGTGTGATGAGGATGGACAGGATTAGAAATTACTATATTGGAGGGTCAGCTCAGGTTGAACAGTTTGGAGACAAAGCCAGTGAGGCGAGATTGCATTGGTTTGGGCATGTGCTGAGGAGGGATGCTGGGTATATTGGGAAAAGGATGCTAAGGATGCAGCTGCCAGGTAAGAGGAAAAGAGGAAGGCCTAAGATAAGGTTTATGGATGTGGTGAGAAAGGACATTCAGGTGATTGATGGGACAGAGCAAGATGCAGAGGATAGGAAGAAATAGAAAAAGATGATCCGCTGTGGCAACCCCTAACAGGAACAGCTGAAAGAAAAAGAAGAAAGACGAAAATGGTTGATAGTGAGCTTAATAAAGATAACTTATTCTGCTTTTTTTCTGTAAAACAATACACCTAATATGTGCACTATATAATATTTAAAGCATGTTAAGCTAAGACACGTCTATTGGACACAGTATATACAGCGAGTAAAGCTCACACACATGAATGAAATATTCAGCATTATTTTACAGTGTACGTATCTACTCCCTCTGTAAATTTGGCACAGTTATAGAAGATAAGGCATATGCATATTTTATCCAAGCAGTTAAATTCACTTGAGATCTCTAACTAGGAGAGGACTACAGTAATAGTGTAAGAATTTTGTGATGTTTGTTTGATTTGACTGCGGGAGAAGGGAATTAATGGATTGGTACAATGTCAGGACTGTTTTATTGACAATTATGATTTCCCTGGGATTGTAAATTATTGATTGGCTAAGATTTAGAATAAGAAGGAGTCTTAATATAATGGGGTTGACATAAGGACAGTTCTGCTATGCTGAAAATATGATTCTATTGAGATTGTAGGTACGATTTCACTAGGACTGAAATTATATTTGGGCAGATTTAAAATAAGAAGGGTTGTGGGTGCAGCATCATTTTCTTGACAGGTATGTTTTCAAAGTGAATTTTAAATTGCAGATAAGATCTAATATTTCTGAAATGTTCCTGGACTGTGTTCTACAACTTAGAAACTTATAGTACAGAAAGTTCCCATTACAATTTTTAGATTTTTTTTATTGAGTACTAGGTGTTGGTTTAATGAGGGAAGCTCTCTGGGATATACATTTATCAGTTTAATAACTGCCTGGTGGCAAGGCATTTGTCTGCCTGTCATTTATAAAATAAATGATTTTCATTGCATTTTTTTCTCATATAATGGATTCCTCAGGAAATATATGTTAGTGTAGTGAAGCTATACAAATAATAGGAAACATTTAATATCAAGATCTCTCTCTATAGTATCAATCTATTAACCTTTATTTTCCCAGGTATTTAAACAAAAGGCAAAACCTGTAAGTATTGTACTTCATGATACTTTCTCATCCTCTGACATAAAGAGATGTAAGCTCACAGTAAAATTGACCAACATGAAAAAATTATACCCTTGTTCCCAAATGGGAATGTTGGTACATTAAAGTTAGTACAATAGTCCAACCGCATCCATCTTATAATGTTAATGTTTTAACTGCACTTTACAACTGTTGTCTTTATATTAGTTTTACAGTAGATGTGATATGTCAGAGAAAAGTCTAAAATAAATTCACTGAATTGTCAAATGGCAGTTCAAGACATCAAGCCTTGCAGAGTTCAAAAGTGCCGAGTGTGATAAAGTTCAAAGCAGTTGATGTGAAGGCACTTGCCACACTTTCCACATTTCTTTCATGATTTTGACTGGCAGAAGCACACCTCTCTTGTGATTTTGACTGAAGGTAGTGTCAGGTGCCATAATACCACACAAGATGAAGTACTAGTTTAGTAGGGCCAGCAAGACAGTGACGGGGTACTCCACTGAGCAATCCCTTAGTAACTTCCCGGCAAAATTCAAGATGTGGGAGACAATCTGAAGATGGCACAACTTTGCTATGAAGTTTCCACCCAGCAACTACCACATTGACTAGAAGATTCTACCTCCACTTCTTTGACTTTATCACAGGATGGCATGATGTTAGAAGTAGATCAAGCAGATGCACACCACCCATGCCTGACATATAGTTAGCTGTCACTCTTGCCTGTGGAATCTTTGCCTTTTCACCACTTGCAGTAATTGTGACATGGCATTCAATCATCACAATCAGGTTGACAACATCAAAATTGGACATACAAGTCACCACATTACTGTCATTATATCTGAGACTTACACGAGTGCATGGATCGTGCAATCCCTAACAGAACAAGATGCTATCCTCCAAAAAAAGGAAGCCAATCTGGTGGTCCCCTGCCATAAACAAACTCTACAAAAAAAGAAAGAAACTGTTGCAAAAAAGAGTAAAATCCCATGATTGGAGGAACTCCATGGTCAGCCTCAGTAAGAAGCTGAGATCCCTCATAAAATCCTCCAAAGCTAGTTACAAAAACAAAATTGCCTCTGATTCTAAAGACAACTACAAAGCATTCTATAGCTATGTCAAGAATCTCAATGGCAACACTCAGATCTGCTCTGAGTTACAGCACAATGGCACTAAATATACAGAACCAACTGATCTTGCCAACATCCTGGCAGATAGTTTCAGTGCTAACTTTACCCCTCTCTCACCCCCTAAAGGGCCCATCTCTATACCGGAAGAATGCAAAGTTCCTGTAATCACGGCTGCACAGGTAAAAGACACACTCTCCAAAGCCAAGAACACCCTATGGGACCTGACAACATCCCAGGCTGCATTCTACACGAACTACAGAATGAACTGGCACCCCATCTAAGTACCATGTTCAATCATAGCCTCACCTCAGGCTTTGTGCCCACTGAATGGTGCACAGCAACAGTTATTCCACTCCACAAAGGAAGAGCCACCATGGACCCTGGGAACTACTGCCCCATCAGCCTGACGAGCCTGGTCTGCAAGGCTATGGAACGTATCATCATGGAACTTATAAACAATGACACTGGTAATCTCCAAACGCTGGACCCTACCCAGTTCAGGTTTGTAAAAGGCAGATCATGTCTCTTAAACCTGATAGACATCTCTGAAGCGGTCACCAAAGCCGTAGATAAGTGTAAGGTGGTTCACACAGCCTATCTAGATCTTGCCAAGGCTTTTGACACCATCCCCCCACTCTGGAATTATAGATAAACTCACTAAACTAGGTATAAATCCCTATGTCACAAGATGGATTGCCAACTGGCTCACTGACAGAACCCACCCTGTGCAAGTAGCAGACTCCAAATCCAACTTCAGACCAGTGACAAGTGGAGTACCACAGGGTTCAGTCCTGGGTCCTCTCCTGTTTTATATCTACTTCTCTGAAGTACAGGCTAACATAGAAGGCCTTTGTCTAACAAAGTTCGCAGATGACTGCAAACTAGGAGCCATAATCAAAACTCCTAATGATGTGGAAATGCAACAAAAGATCCTCACTGAGACAGATGCATGGTGTCAAAGCCATGGCCTCAAGCTCAATGCCAAAAAGTGCACTGTCTTCCCTTTTGGTAAAAACTCTGTACCCATGAACTACCACATAGGCGATAGTCTACTTAACACCGAAAGTGTGATGAGACCCTGGGTCACAGGTGGACAGTAGTCTCTCCTTTGATAATCACATTGCCACAGTAGTCAGGAAATCTTTCTATGTGGCATACCTCATCACAAAAGGTTTCTCATCCAGGAAAAAAGAAGTCATTGTTCCCCTCTACTCATCACTCATTAGACTCATTATCGAGTACAATGCCCCTTTTGGTATGTACCTCATAAGACATGTACAACAGCTGGAAAGGCCACAGAAATACCTCACAAAGAGGATTTCTGGCCTCAAACAGATGGCCTATGTAGACCATCTCAAAAAACTTCAGCTTTACTCTGTCGCATATCGCCTACTCAGAGGTGATCTCTGCCTAACATGCAAAGGAATGTCAAACCCAGAGCTATTGGACATGCTCCACTTAAAGAAATCCCAATCCCACTGAGCTACATGCTCTGGGGACCTAAACCTTGTCACCACAATAAACAGAACATGTTGGAGGGATAGATTCCTGTCTCAGAGACTTCCCATACTCTGGAACAAACTACCTATTGATATCAAACAAAGCTCCTCATTAGCACTCTTCAAGAAAAATCTTGATGATTGGATGGGAGATAGGAAATTCACCCCGGGGATCACTTCTGTGGCTCTGCTTGACAGGGGCACAGGAAAATAATTTTCTTTGGTGGCAAAAGCCAGGGTACCATTTGGCTAGGCTTATATAGACCCTAGGGCCAATAGCCTAGCACCTACCTATGAACCTATGAACAATGTTGACTTTGTCATTACACTTGTGTACATACTTTCCTGTGACTTCTGGAACTCTCACTTGTTTGGCAAAGCAACTGTGCCAAATCTGCCTTCATGAGCTGTTCCAGTGGCACACATTTTTAAATCTCTAGGTTGAGACTTCTGTAAATATGATGAGAAGTTGTCAAAGATGACAAAATGCTGCCATTTTGATGGAATTTTATTGACAAAACTAAGAACAACATGCTCTCCCAAACCAACGTTTTCAGTCCAATCTGCTTTACCACAGTAAATAGAAGCCTAGAATTTTATCCATCTGAAGAATAGAGTATCCAAATTTTATAGTCAAATTTTATTGGCTTATCCCTTATAACCATTTTGGCCCTATGGTGGCCATAATATGGAACCACCAATTTGTTTATAGTCGGCTTCTCTTCAAACATGCCAAACTGCATCAGTACACTGTTCAGACTATCATAAACAATTCTCACTTTTACAACTTTAGACTGCTCCAGGTTCTTGTTGTCAGCTGCATGGAAAAATGTCTTCAGTTCCTGGAATCTGTTTTTGGTCATTGGTTTCTTCACTGCATCACAATCGAAGTCATCAGCCATGCTCCAGTAATCTCTAAAGACCTGTATTTTTGAGTTGTACTCTTGTTACTTCCTGACACACCTTCAGCTGGATTTGTAGTTTTTCATTGTCTTTGCTTTGAAGAACCATAGTCATCTTCTTCAACCATAGTATGAATGGCATCCTTTACTTCATGTCCACATTTGCATGTTCTTGTATGACTGCATGAATAGTGTTTTTCATGTCACAAGTAACTGCTGCAGTAATTACAGTTTCATCAGAGCCACACTCAGCACCAATGAACATGTCCAGTTCTCCAAATGTCTGATGGTTCATCTGGACCCAAATGGTCTTCATCAATATGTTCAACCTCAGAATCATCTGCATCCACTGGTAGAAGAATACAAATTTCTGGAATGTTGTCATCTTCTGTGTCACTATCAGAGTTCTCCAATACTGCTTGGACAGCCTAGGCAAGACGGAAGTACTTTTGAACAGCTCTCATCTTAAGTGTCTAAAAAAATTAGAACATCTATTGCTTTCTTTGGAAAAAGTATTTATTCCATTGTGTAAAATGCCATTCATGCATCAAACACTTGCCCATATCAGAAGAAAAAAATTGCCGTGACTTCATTTTTATGTTTTGACTAAGCGCTAAACTTTCTGTAATCAAATGGCAATTTCATACACCCACAACAGTAGCCACCCAAAAAAGGTACAGTAATTCTGGGGTGGGCATGAACAGTAACTAACACGATATAGTCAAAGTGATACAATGTTCCCAAATGGGAATAGTGATGTTTGTCAAGGTAGGTCAAACAACAGCCTAAATGACCCCAGAATATGATTATAACATAGGAGAGTCCTGCAATTGAAAACTAACCAAGACAGTAAAGTTCACGTTCATTTCTAGCATTTTGCAAATAAAAAAACAAATTTACCTGAAATTCTTCGAAAATTACATAAATTTATCAGAACTATGAATAGCTAAAATTAAGTGAATCAAATAATCCTTTACAACAAACAACAGCAAATATGTCCAATGACCAAAGAATATATATATAAGTTATAATATGTAGTCGGCTTCACTGCCTATACTAGGTTTTCTTCAGTGCTCCCTTTTGGGAACGTTGCGTCAATAAAGGCAGGTTATACATTGCTAGATTGCTATGGTAAGTGTCAGAAGGATATATATATATGTGTGTGTGTGTGTGTGTGTGTGTGTGTGTGTGTGTGTGTGTGTGTGTGTGTGTGTGTGTATGTGTGTGTGTGTGTGTGTGTGTGTGTGTGTGTGTGTGTGTGTGTGTGTGTGTGTGTGTGAATGTTCATATGAGCAAATACTTTTTTTGACTTGTAAATAAGAACAAACACTCATATGAGTGAACATTCTCGTCAATGGAATTTTTGTCATCAGCCTATTGTATGAGATGCCCTAGCAACAGGGTAAGGGACGTTCGCCTTACCTCACTGTTGTACAATTCCGGAGATGGTATACACAGTTAGCAGAATGGGTGGGAGGTTGCATGAGGGCTTTCTCATTGCAGGAACAAAAGTTTTATCTACTCACTTCCTTAATGCTGTAGTCTTTTGCTACAGTAACTCAGCATTTAGCATTGACATTCTTTTATTACATTGTTGCTCAAGTGAGAACAAAGAAATAGAAACAGTACAAAAAATCTACAAAACTGTGTAGTGGAAATGCTCTATCTTATTTTAAATTAAAGAACTTTACAAATAAGAAAGCTATAGTGAGCATGTATTGTGTTTGTGTGTGTTTATGTGTGTAAGAGTGTGTGGTGGTGCATGTGTTTCATTTTGTGCAAGTACGTGTCAATATTTATGCAGTCAGCAAATAGAAAAATAATATTCTTTTTGAAGCAGAGAGAATTTAGGTAGTGTCACTTCTCTCTAATCACATGAAGTACACCAGTATTATTTTCTATGTAGAAAATCCATTCCCTAAATCTGCAAGCTGCATGAAACTCAAAGAAGAGAATACATTATTTTTTTTTTCATTTATTTATGTTTTGCTTTTGATGCAGTGAGAATATATTTATAAACCAAAACTGCAAGGTTTTTCATAATTACAGAAAGTGAATTTTTATTTTTAACATAATATCAATATATTGATTTGATATTCATTAATAATCTAAATTAAAGGTTTTATAATTTAGATATTTATAAAATGGTGTTGCCATAAATAACTCATTCCATACTAGAGATATGTCATTAATCCAACTAGTCACCCATTACAGCTAATTATCTTTTTTTGTGATATTTCTATGAGCAAATATCTTCGCAGAACCTTCATTTCTGCATGTATGTTGGTTAAAACGTTTAATAAAGATGAGCATATCTGATATAAATATAATAAAGATGTTAATGTGGATTAGAACCACATATTATTTTGACCGTAGATCATTAAAATTTCTAGGAATATGTTCAAGTTTTTATATAAGCTCTTTGGCAATGCAATATTATTGTAAATAAAGATATACTATTATATCACTCTTTGGCAATGCAGTATTATGGTAAATAAAGATATAATATATCATGCTTCAATTCCATCTTACATTAAAAATGTGCAACTACCCACTTCTTGGTGTATTTGTATTGTACAAAAAAATATATCATAAGGAACTGGAAAAATCCACCTCTTCAATGTTTATTGACTTTATTTGCCTTTTAATATGTATTTATCTAATATTTTATTTAGGTGCATACCATTTACCTGAACCTGGCTAAAGTGTTTGAGACAATACTCACCTCAAGTATAGTCAGCAAACTCACTGAATTGGGCATAAATTCCTACATAACTCACTGAATTGCCAACTGGCTCATAGACAGAACCCAGAAAGTCAGGATGGGTGATACCACTGCCACCGTGAGACCAGTCACCAGTGGGGTGCCTCTGGGCTCCGTGCTGAGACTGCTCCAATTTGGGAGCTATCATAGATTTCAGCTATGACACAAACATTTTACCAGGGGGTCTAACAGTGATGAAAGACTGGTGCCAAAGCCATGGACTAAAACTCAACACCAAGAAATGCATTACAGCGCCTTTTAGGAAAACTACTGTCAAGGCTAATTATTCCATTAAAAACACCCCTAAGAGTTGATTCAGTAGTTAGGGATCTGGGAAAGTATGTAGACAGTAATTTGGCCTTTGGCCAACATGTGGCCAGGATAGTAAGAAAATCATTCTATGTCGCCCAACTTATAAGTGAGGGGATTGCATCCAGATCCAAGGAAATCATAGTGCCACTTTATTCAGCCCTTAGCAGACCCATCATTGAATATAATACCCCTTTGTTATATATCTAACCAGACATATAAAACAGCTGGCACTTACACAAAGTTTCCTTACCAGGAGACTCTAGGGTATTAACATATTGTCCTTTACAGATTAACTAAAAGCCCTACCTCTATATTCTGTCTCCTATAGGTTATTGAGAAGTGATCTATGCCTGACACACAAGGCATAATCGGATCCATGTATGAATGACCTTTTGCACATCTGCAAAATGAACATCATCAGAACCACTAGAGCCAAAGATTTACATTTTGCTTGTGACATAAATAAGACAAATTGGTCAGACAGATGTGTCTTAGAGGGGCCACATGCTCTGGAAAAGGCTCCCCATACATGTGAAGAAGAGGCCCTTACAAATGCCTTCTATGAACACCTCCAGGACTGCATGGATCAGGCAATCCCAAATAAAATCAAGACTCTTTCTCCACAGGGCAAGCGTCCAGTCTGGTGGACCCCCCCAGCCAACTTACAAAACTACAATAAGAGCTAGAAAGCTATTACATGATAAACAAAAAAAATAAAAGGAAGTCACCCCGATCATTATTAGTAGCACTCATAAAATCAACTAAGGCCAATTTTGAGAGAAATAAATCATAAGGCCTTTTTCAGCTATGTTAGGAACCTGGGTGGAAACTCCCAGATATGCTCAGAATTAGTCCAAAAATATGCAAAATCACTGAAGGTGAAAGCTGCTCTCTGCTGTTTAATCTCAGCCTTACCCAGGATGACCCTGGTAATTACTGCCCCATAAGCTTAACAAGTCTAGTCTGCAAAGCTATGGAGAGGATCATATAATGGCTCATAAACAAAGATATATAGGGACTTGCAGACATTTTGAAACAGTCACCAAGGCCATTGATGAGGAAGGGCAGCCCATACAGCCTACCTTGACCTTGCAAAACTTACCAGCTTAAATGTAAACCCATATGTCACAAGATGGGTTGCAAACTGTGGCAATCCACTAAGCACAGAAGATTTGACACACATTGCTAAAGTGGTTAGAAAGACCTTCTACATTGCCCACCTGATGGATGTATCTCACCCAACATCTGCAGCAATTGGAGACCCCAAAAAGTTCCTCCAAAAAGGATAAAGACTCTCAAAATCTATGCTGCCAGCCAGAAGAAAGAAACTCTCTATTCAGTTGCATACCGTCTGCTTAGATAGACATGACATGACATGACACCAACCATACAAGGCACAACCCAACCCAATGGACATGCCCCACCTCAAAAATCCCAAAAACACAAAGACAAGAGAGCAAAGCGACTTAAACCTTAGCACGGATATAAATAGGACATTTATCACTCAGAGACTCCCTATGCTGTGGAATAAAATGTCCATGTGAGGCACTCTGTTCAAGAGAAATCTTGACCTGTGGATGGGAGATCTCTGTGTCACTGCTGGACAGAGGCTAGGCTTATAAATGCCTTAGGGCAGATAGCCTAGTATAAACCTATGAACCTATGAACCTAAGTCCTGTTATAGTTTACTGATGTTATCTCATTTGGATATTTACATATGACTATTCCTAAGTACTTTAGAGTGGATTCTTGTTTCCCTATAATATGGTTTTCTGTAACCTGTATTTCTTTCTTTTTGTTTAAGAATAAAAATTTAGATTTTGACTTATTGAAGTGAAAACCTGAGATCAAATAAAATTTCTCAATCGTTACTTCTAACTCCTCCAAGGACTCTTTAGAATTAATTACGGTTAATAAAATGTCATCAGCAAAAAGCATTATTTTAGAATTATATTCATTGTAAACATCCACCTCTTTTATTTTTAGGTTATTGTGTATTGTTTCTGCAAATACTTCAATGGCTAGAGCAAACAAAATGGGTGACATAGGGCAGCCTTGTTTAGTGCCTTTTGTTATATGAATAGATTCTAATGAGAACGGGCCTAATTTAACATAGGCTAACTTGTTATATATATATATATATATATATATATATATATATATATATATATATATATATATGTGTGTGTGTGTGTGTGTGTGTGCGTGCGTGTGTCTGTGTGTGTTTTCTAGTAAGTGAATGAAACAAGCAGGGAAGTCAAATAATGATAGTATTCTAAACAGATAATCCCAATTTAGAGAGTAAAACACTTTCTCCATGTCTAAACCTACTATAAGTATCTCTTTATTTTTTTATTTACATAATCTGTAAGAGTAAGTATCCTCTTGATATCATCATGTGTGTGTCTGTTGAACATAAATCCTGTTTGATTGTTAATTGTTTTAGATAAGGGTATTTTATTTTAATTCTATTAGCTAAAATTGACATGTATATCTTGTAATCATTATTCAGTAGTGATATGAGTCTATATGAGGCACATCGATTTGATGTTTTATCCTCCTTTACAATTGGAGTAATTAAAGAGCATTTCCAAGATGGTGGAATTGTTGGATTTGTTTGAACTTCTATTAAAGGTTTATGGAGTAGGGAGGATATCGTTGGGGAAAAAGTTTATGTAATTCCATAGTGATACCGTCTATTCCTGGTGCTTTGTTAGTCTTGTCTTCTTTAATTTTATCAATAACTTCCCTATAGGATATAGGCTTTTGTAAGTCTGATTTTAGTTCTTCTGGTATCTTTTTAATATTAGTATAATTAATAACTGTATTTAGTTGGTCAGTATGGGAATTCTCTTTTTTAAAGTTATCCATGTAGTGATATCTGAATGCATCAAGAACATCTCCTATATCTGATACTTTTTTCCTTTCATTTCATGATAAATGTAGTTAATATTATTGGATTTGGCTTGTATTTTGATTCTTGTGAATAAGTTATGTAGATATTTGGGAGAGGTGGCTAAGGAGTTTACTTTTAATTTTTCTAATGCTAAACTAGTTTTATGTGTTAATATTTCATTATATTTATTTAGCTCCTCTATTTTCTTTCTGATTTGTGGGCAGTCTTGATTTTTTTCATTTTTAATTGACATGGGTTTGGATTGTGCATCTAATAATTCTTTATCCCATTCTTGTATTTTATTTTTGCACCAAATAAGAGTTTTACCAAATATATAGGCTTTTAATGAGTCCCATATCATTATTTTATTGATTTCTGCTGTATAATTAGAATCTAGAAAAAACTGTAATTCTGATAACAGCCAAGGTTTGGATTCTTTAATTTTTGTTATATATGTTGGAATTCTAGATGATAAGATTAAAGGTTTGAAGTCAGTTTTGGATTTTTAAAATCAAAGAATCATGGTCTGAAAAGGGGCAAGGAGTAATTGAAAAGTGAGTGATTTTTTAAATGCAGGTCTGAGACATTAATATTTTGTCTACTCTAGTTTGAGTGCCATATCTATGGTCTCAATGGGAAAACAATAGAGTTTTATCATCTTTCAAATTACATGTGTATAGTTAATGAAATTAATCAATGCATTTTTTTTAAGATTTGGAGACAGAGGAAGTCCTAAGAGGTCTCTTATTTGTGGTTTCAGATGAATCTAGAATGCAATTGAAATCTCCTCCTATTATTAGATTACCCTTATGATTATTAGAGATGAAATCTGTTTTTTGATTGTTCCTACTCTGATACAGGGAACTAGTATAGGTTTACCAATGTCCATATTCTGTTTTTAAATTTGACTACTACAATAGCCATAAGACCTTCTTTGTTTTCAGATTTAAAGATGGTTTCTGGCATTATAATATTCTTTTTCCATAAGATTGCTACATCTTTAGTCTTTGTCTTGTGGGTAGACTGAGCTAAGATTAAATAATCTTTAGGATTCCATGAATAACTATCATTTGTTTTGAAATGTGTCTCTTGAAGAAAATTACTTGTGCTTTGTTTAATTTTAAGTATTTCAATAAATTAGATCTTTTAGTTGGGTTATTTAAACCATTGGTATTCAAGGATAATAAGGTTAAATCCATATCAGTTTATTTGTCAAAAGGATGAGTCTTTTTTTTGACTATTCGACATATTCCTCTGATAACATCAACATTTTTTTTATGTATAAGTATTTAACAGAATTTGTCAGATTTTTCTCTATCATAAATATCAATAAAATACTGTTTTGGTCAGGCTTAAAAAGAAAATGAGATATTTTTGATAATGTCAAGATAAACATAAAAACATATGGTGTAACTGAATTCCACTCTAAACATGAAATGAAAATCATTCCTAATCTAATAGATAAAATAAGTATGTTAGATTATCACTCATACTTTTAACAGACATAAAAGCTATTTGAGCTCCATAAGCTAAACTAATATATGGAGAATAGTTTATAAAGAGAATATAAGAACTAAAAATATATATTTCTTTCATTTTTTTTATTTTTTTAAAAATTTTGACATACTTTAATAATACTATAATGTTCTACTGTTCATGAATATGATAGTAGCATTAGTTGTAACTGTAACTACTTAATTAAAACATATATGATGTAAACAAGCGATGTTTGTCATATTTCTTAAAATATTCTCCTTAATAGAAAAATTGTGTTACTTGTGATGCAGCATTAATGGTATTAGTCATGTGAAAAAGTGTGTTTAATCTAAAATATTGTCATATAGAACAACATTGTTCGGATAGGTTGCTAGAATAAAACAATCTACACAAATACCTTGAGTTATTATATACTCTACCAATTACATTAGAGTAACAACACAAACATTTTTTTAACCAACTTTGTTGTTAAACTTGCTCATAAATACTATAGATAGCTATGATCTAAAAGCTGTTTGCAACCACACCTGCTGATAAAAGTACACCATGTACAAAAAGCACGTGCACCCTCCTAAACACATTACTTTAAATACATAAAAATAGATCTCTTGTAAATACTGAGGTCTTATTATCTTCCAGATAAAAAGGATAGCAAACTTGTTCTTGTGACATTTTGGCAATATGGTCTATGGTGTAGTGTTCCACATTAGTCTTGACCATCCATGGTTAAATATAAATTACCTTAGGTTACTGACTTTCTACTGTCATTCAAATCCCACTATTGATTAGCATTTTATTGTTCAATGTTCAACAGTGTATACTCTTTTAATATTTTGCCCACACAGTCAGAAAGAATGACTCATAGCAGAATGAAGAACGAATGTAACTTACAGAAAAACTGAGACAAAGAAAGAACAGAAGATCAAAAATGGAAATCTATAGTTCCCCCTTGTGATCTGTGAACAAAAGCTATCACCTTATTAAGACAAAATTTGTCTGAATAACAACAGTGTTGAGGAAATGGCTTTTGTAAAATAAGATATAGGACTAGGTTTATGGTCTGAGGAATAATAAAGGTTAGAGTTAACACATGTTAGTAAGGTGTGAAGAGGGACACTGTAATTTTGCTATGAAGGCAGGCGGATATTGTCTGTTACAGTCAGAACTTGATGTAAATTAAAAAATAGTTAAAGAGAGATGAATCTGCTGTGGGAGGTTATATGAAGGTATAAGCACTACCTAATTAATTAGTTCATTAATCAGTCTACTAACAGAACATAACTAGTTTGCCTGCTAATAATAAATGATTTACTAAGTCCAGTCAAAACAACTGCTCTCAGTCAATTAATTATATCAGCATGTTGGGTATTATACTGCAATTCTCTTATGTAAGATAAAAAGTTATTAACTATGCAGGCAGATCTTGGTGTACAATTCAATAAAAAAACAAGTAAGCTCCTTCATACAGTTAATTCAATGTTTGCAAGAGTCTGCTAAAGCATTGCAGAGCCATTTGGTGATGATGTCAGTGTTTTCTGTTGTCATAGGAACCTAGCTGAAGTGAAAATACAGCTCAGGATATGAGTGAAGCAGAGTTAAGTGCTCATGAGTCTTAGTTATTGTAAAACTTCACTTCTCCCTTCCAGCTGTGCAAACTTTCCCTCCCTTTTGCCCCATTCAAATAAATGGGCAGTTAAACAAGGGGAAGTAGTCTGCAACCTGGACAACTACAAATCAGAAGGAAAACAGTAACAGTAATCTTAGACCACAATTAGTAAATACATAAGCATAATAGCAAAGCCCTCAGCCACCCAACAACCACAGCACCAATCTTCACCTCATACTGTCTCAAACAAAGCATAAAGTATTATGGAGACCATCTAAGCAGGCAAATCTCACAACTGCTTTTATGCATTACCGTCTGCTCCCTCTTCCAGTGTTTTCAGCATCTAGTTGCAAAATCAGTCGGACTGTTACCAAGACACATCTATAATCACAGTCAATACACAGAGTATTCGGATGAATCACCACCCAAACATGGTAAACAATGGTACAGGGTCACATCTCTAAGCCACAACAAACTTATGCCTACCAGGAAGCTATTGCAACATAACTCAGCATAATGCAGTAACATAACTCAGCATAATGCAGTAATGGCAAAGCGATGTATTGCCTTTTAACTATACAAGACAGCTGGAATAAGCAAAACAAGCCAATTGGAACTAACACATTTCAATATCATAAGGTATGCAGTAGGTAAGGCCAGATAGAATGAAGAAAATGCTTCTTTTTATCGGGACAGATTATTTAAGTGAATTTAATAAGTCGAAACAAAAAGCAATCTTGTGGTAAAGATAAACACATATCAGAGCAAAAATAGTTTTTTTATATTTCTGATTTATAAAGTTTATAGTAAGTAGAACATAATAATTTATTCACTATTAAAGTGAATAAGGTTATGCTGAACATACCTGTACCTTTGTAGTAACCATTAGAAGCCTCATTTATCCAAAGTTTAAATATTAAAGCTTGCAGTTTATAGGTTCATAGGTTAGTACTAGGCTAACTGCCCTTGCGAGCCATTTCAAGCCTAGCCAATTATCCCCTGTGAGATTCAAACCCTGTACCCTGTGTTTGTAAGGCAAACACCTTAACCATTAGGCCACCCTCCCCACTTTTTGTTTTAAGCATAAATAAGATATTACATTTTCATTTTGATTAGTTCTGATGACAGTACAAGTCATAGTTAAAAGTTTTTTTTTTTTTGAAGTTAAAGTAAACAAGCAATTATTTTTTTACAACAGATGTTTTAGGCTCAGTCTTTTTTTTTTCTGACATCAGTCCAAGCACTTATTTCTTTTATTCTTTTGAGAGATGAGAATATCCATTCCATATCTTCTGGTATAGAAATCACATTATTATCTTCAGTAAATGATGAAGCTTCTTCTAGATCATTAAAAGTTCTCATCTCATTGGCATATAGAATTTTTATCTTAGCTGGAAAGGCAAGTTGAGCTTTGATATTGCTTTGCTTTAGTAGTTTTATCGTTGGCCATACTCTTTTTCTTTGTTCAATTACTTCTGGTGGAGTAATTACTTCTGTTTATGCTTTAAAGGTGCTTTCCTCCAGGTAGATCTTAAAATTAATTCTTTGTCCATATAGGAGAGAAATTTTATATTGATTGATCTGGGAGGGGTATTTACTGATGAGGAAGCAGGTTTCCCAAGAGCTCTGTGGGCTTTCTCGATATTAAAGGAAAAACCTTCTTTTAAGTCTAGGAAGTCCAGAAGCCAAGTAGTTAAAAATGAAATGATATCCTCACCTTCTGTGTTTTATGGTAACCTGAAAATTCTAATATTGTTTCTCCTCTCTCTATTTTTTTAAGTCATCTGTTTTGTTTAGCAGCCAAGTATTTTGTTTCAGATGATATTCTTTTTATGTTTCCTCTTCTTTGAGTCTCAGTTTAATGTCATTTAGAGAGGTTTCAATATTTACTATTTTTGATCGATGCTGTTGTAACAGTTCCTTACCAGGGGTGTCCAACCTTTTGGCTTGCTGGGGCCGCATTGAGTGAACAGAAATGGTCTTGGGGCCGCATATAAAATATATCATATAGTTAACTCTTTTGTTGCTCCGGAAGACCGCAGTCAACCTCCTGGCTGTACTGTAGGTGCATTTGAACAATGAATAAATGTAATAAATGCCTAATATTTGCCTTAAAATTCTAATTCTCATTCTAATTCTAATTCTCTAATCTAACAGTTAACTCTAACATCTTAGTTAATCTCTCTCTCTCTCTCTCTCTCTCTATATATATATATATATATATATATATTTTACAAATAAACAGATATTCATTACAGCACTAGCATTTCTCACTGGGAAAACCATTCCAGCAGTCCAACTATGTAAAATGTCAACATCAGCAGTCCTACAATACTATAATCCACAAAAATAACCCAACAAATTTGCAATAAAGTAAAGAATTCACATTACTGACTTAAAACAATTCTGAATAAGCTACAAGAGGGTCTCACCCAAACAAATAACTGGTGCCAGAAATATGGCCTCAAGCTAAATGCCAAAAAATGCATCATCATCCCCTTTGAGGAGAGTGATGTCCCCACAAATTATCACATTAATAACAATGTTGTAAGCACGCAATAAGTCGTATGGTACTTGGGCACCCAGGTTGATAGAAACCTGACTTTTGACCACCATGTTGTCTCCATTGTAAGGAAAGCTTTTTATATGGCCCACTTCATTAGTAAGAGTATCTCATCCAGGGACAAGGAGGTCATAACATCCCTGTATTCTTCCTTTACAAGAGCCATTATTGAGTGCAATGCCCCTTTTGGCATGTTCCTCAGCAAAACACCCTGCCAAAAGAAAGACTACAACCATTTCTGACAAAAAAGGTCAAAGGACTAAGTTCACTATGTTATCCAAACAGACTAAAAAGCTTCTTGCTTTCCTCTGTCTCTCACTGGCCCCTATAAATGTCATCATTGACTTCCTTTCCAGGCTAAGAAAGATCCTGCCTTAAGAGACTTCCTCTACCTCAGAAATACTGGTTATACTTAAAACACTCACTACAAAGACCACAGCCTTCACTGCAATGTAAACAAGCCACTTTTGATTGACAGGTTCTTGACATAAAAACCTTCAACTTCTGTAAAAAGCTCCTCTCCTTATCAAACAATGTAGTTCAGCAACACAATGGCTGGATGGATAGCCATAAATGTAGTCCTTGGGTAAGTAGCATAGCCTTCATTAAACCAGATGGAAAATCCACATACTAACCTTTCCCAGCTGGATGGCTAAGATCTAATATTGGTTATTCAAGTCTAGTTACCCAAGAAGAGGGCCATGTTTAACTAAGAATTCCATGTGCAAAATTATATTCAGTATACATATTAAATCTCTCTCTCTTACACACACACACACACACACACACACACACACACACACACAAACACAAAAGCCCCTACTTGTAAAATAGGCAACCTCAGTAATCACATGACACCCACTCACTGAATGAAATTGTCTGGAAGTCAAAATATCTGAAAAAAAATCATAATAGAGATGGATTCATCCATGTAACTTCCCACCACCAAAAGGACCATCAATAAATCAACAAAACTGCTCGGCAAAAAGTAAATCAATAAGAAAACCATAAACTATAATTCTACATACTGGTGTAAACATATAACTTGTGTCAATCCCCAGGTTAATCCATACCAAAAGATTGTTTCAGAGCTTCAGCTATGTACAAACAGCTTTCTCCTAAAAACTTTACTCATTGATATTTGCCTTTCGGTAATTATAACTATAAAAAAAATGTTTAAGTTTATTCTGTACCTCAGTGATTCTCACTGTTGCAAGATGTAATCTCTGCCATATTGTATGAGTACTACATCCATAATTTGCTCTCTCTCGCTCTCATATATTGTATTATATTGTTTTGTGTTATTTTTGGAGCTTTTCTCCCCGGGCCTCCGCTGAAAATGGACCTGTGTCCAGTCGGACTTTCCTGGTAAACAAATGTAAAATAAAATAAAATAAATAAAAATAAACTTCCCTCCAATCTAAAGCCATTTGACATTCAGACATTTTAATATGTGCAGAAGTTACTCACAGATTGACAGTTTACTGAGCTGTAATGCTGACCTTCGCTTTTGAAAAAAACAAATTCCCAGACTTTGTCAATAGCTCAAAGTGTAGAGAGGATTATTTATTTATTATATATTTATTTATTTTTGGAAAACATCTTTAAAACTGTTAAATTGATTACACACCCAGAAACACAGAAAAATTATTGTGATTATGTAAACCACAGACTGCTGCAAGAAATCAAAGTCACATTAGCACTCTATGCTTATGTCCGAACAGATGAATCGTACCTGTCAATTCCAAAAGAAGTAAAGTAGCTTAATAAGAAGGTTATTTGCAAGGTTACATGGCAGTTTATATTGGAAATAAGCAGATATATTAAAAAGGCTCTGTTTTTCATAATTATGCTGAAAAGTCTTCCAAGGTAAATACAACTTCTGATTTAGTATGGAACCATACCTCGCAATCTTAGAGCAGGAAATCTGGACAAAGCGAAAAATAAAAGTGGGACACAGGCCCAAAAATAGTTATGCATCACAGACACCATTGAAACAACTGTATCTGCAAACATTATACATCACTTATAATCTTTCTATCCCATTATTGTCAGTTAAACATTATATGGCTCATTCAGTCCTGCCTTCTTTTGCATCAAAGAAAACCATGCTTTGAAATGACAAATGCATTAAAAATAATAAATAAAACACATTGCATCAACATCCTGCAACTTCCTACCTGCAAGCAACCACAGAGCTTTCACTGAAACTAGGGCTGCTTGTTTCCCCAGAATGACAGCTCTCCCTAATTAAGTCTAATGGTATACAATCTACCAGTATCTGGACTACCTGAAATAAATTAAATTATGGCCTGTAAATTGAAAGTACACTTTGTTTAATTAAACTATATTTCTAAGCCCACTTACTATATTTTTTCAGTAACATCCCAATATTCATTTCCAGGTCACTTTACAAGACATTGGCAGTGGTAGACTTGGCATCCTTCAGAACCCCACAGGCCCACGCTAATACATTGTCCATTAAATGTAAATATCCATCCACTGTAAATGGCAAGAAGCTATGTCTTAAAAAATCTACTTCTGGCATGCGTACCCAAGTATTAGGTTTTGAAACAAACAAACATATTCTCCACTGTCTGTAAGTCTTTGTCTTTAATAATCATCTACTGTCGCAGCACTCCCAACACATAAGCACACACATACACACTAAAATCCCCAACATTTAAAAAATGACATTGTGCCCACTTGATTTGCCAGTATTGATGATCCGCCAAAGCTATGCTTACTGTTGTTCAATCTACCACGGCTTAGAACCCACCAATGAAAAAAACAGTACTAGGTGCTTTTTTGTTTGTCTGAAAAAACAATACAACTTTATATGCTACAGTCCCACATAGTCAGTCCACTACTGACCCATTAACCCTAGGCTGCTGTCTCATTCTTACTCCCTGGAACTGCATTACCTTGGATGACTACTTTTATTTCCTAAGCAAAAGACACAAATTGGAAGATGAGGCAAAAATCCAGACATTCTTTGAAAATCCATACAGTTAAGAGGTATGAATTTATGTTCAATACAACACTCTCCGTGTCAGGAAAGCCGCAATTTAATGAAAGTGTACTCTTAATGTATGATATATTTGTGAGCTAACTTGTTTGTGTTCAGTAGGTAGACTGATCATTGTTAGCCTCTTTGTGCATGTGTCTCTCTCAGTCAGGCACACATATGCACACATACACACACACACACACACACACACACACACACACACACACACACACACACACACACACACACACACACACTCACACACACTCTTCTTCTACTTTCACGCACACAATTCTGCTTTCATGCATGCACTCACTCACTCCATACTTACCTATTAAGACAGGTAATTGCTGTCCCTTTCAAAGGCAACAGCGGCAAATCCATACATGAGTCCCTGTTCAGCGAGAACACACAAACACACACACACATACACACACACACACACACACACACACACACACACACACACACACACACACACACACACACATACACACTGATTGTTCGGTGCAAAATAATGGCATAAACACACTGACCCTTTTTTGCCTGAAAAACAAAACTAGAAGGGTGCTTTGTCGCATGCGCACACCATTACAGGTCACGGGAGCGAAAAACACAAAACAAAAAAAGTGTTTTGGGGTATGCGTACATCGATGTTGCAGTCAGAGGTTGAGGGCCACATGGAAGAGCTCTGAGGGCCGCATGCGGCCCGCGGGCCACAGGTTGGACGTGTCTACTTAAAAGTATCAGTCTGTTTCTGGCAGTTTGTTTTAAGATTCTCTAAGTTTTATTTAAAGTCATCCATTATCAAGGATAGCTCCTGCAGGGTGGTTGTCATCATTTGGATTTCCTTTCTTAAGGCTGCATCAAGATCTGAGTTCCTTGAGTTGCTCATTTTCAGAGACTGAGATTTTCTCCAACTTCTTCTGACAGGAAAATTTTGATGAAAGTTCACCAACATTTCTATTTATATAGTTAAACTGTTTATCTATATGTTTTTGTTATTTTTCTCTAAAAAAACAAACAAACAAATTTTCCTGTTTAATTAAACTGATTTATGGAGCTCTAAAGTTCTGCTGCTTTCAGTGTGCCATTCAGGCTCCGCCCTCACTTCATTTTTTTTTCTTGATGACTGCAAACACTGTCTGCATTAATTTCCGTATGTATTTTCTGAATTGTCAGAATGCAAGTTATTGGTCTAAAGTTCTTAGGATAGCTTGCAGGTTCACTCTTCAGTAAGATCATTGTTTTTCTGGTTGTTAACCAGTTTTTTACCTCTTCAGGATGCACATAAAAGTAATTCTTACTCTGGACTAAATCTTTGTGTAAAGATATTAATAACATTAGCTAAAGTTACATACTACATCTGGGGATTTAGTTTTCCCATTTAAAGCTTTTCTTAATTTTGTCTCAATTTCCTATTTTGGGTCCTCCATTAATTGTTTATTTTGTACATTTCCTTTATATTTAACTGAATACCTTCTAAGTATTTCTGCTTGTGTTGATGTTTTTAGGTTATCATTGGAAATAGTGTAGGATAAACTCTAGTCTGTTTTGATACTGTGATTTACTTTTACCGCAATGTCCTTCTAAGTATTTTTGATCATCTGATCCCTTTTTATATTAATCTAACAGTGATACATTTTGTCTTAATTGCTCTGTAATGTTCTCTGTTTAATGCTTCCATGGTGAGATCTTACTTGTCTCCTTCCATTCCTTTGTTACTCTACACTTTTGTGATAATACTTTGTCTCTTATTAGTTGAGCTGCACAGTAATATATCCTATTTATTTCGGTAAAATCAAATTAGTTTCCCTTAAAAGTCTTGATTACTGTGTTCATCTGCTTTACCAATCTTCTAACATTTTGAGTCTTGCTTTCTGTAATCTATTTATTTTATCTATCATAATATGTCCAGCCATCTCTATTGAATCAATCAGATCTCCTCTTAAATCAGTTTTTTCTGGACTGAGAGCATTTTCTTTGCTCTCTGTTTCTTGTGAGAAGGTTCCTGAACATCATCCTGTGGCATATCCTCTTGAGATGCATCCTGCTTCATCAGATGCTCCTCCATATGGAGACGCATTGGCCCATCATCCTGCATCATTACCTGTGTCTGAGTTGTCACTGTCTTCTGGTCTTTCCCTTGCTGTACAACTTCAACTAGACTCTCTTGCATTGCTTCTTCAGGAGGCTACAAAAGATCTCCCGGCATAAAAGTCCTCTTCAGATGCATCTCTCTCTCCACCAACTGCTCCTATGTCTGGGCACCCACTGCCGCATCATGTTGTGACACTGCCTGTGTTTGAATTTCCACACTAAACCTTTCATTTTGCAGATGATCCAGAACATTACCTACTTGTTTAACTTCTACTCTATAATCTTCTGTTTTTTTTATTGTAATTTTTTCCATATCCATGTGCCTTTGTCTGTATTTCTCTTCAAATATTTTTGGAGGTACTGTTTTGTATTGATTCATTTGGCTTTTTCCTTTGCATAGCTATTATACCAAGTCATATCTTTTTATCTTTCCCATGTCCTTATTTATTTGTTTACTTTTCAAAAATCTCTGCTTTTGTTCTTTATCTTTTCTCACTACTTCTGTCACTTCTTTTTACAAGCAGGCTAATGTTTCTTCATCTAGTTAATGTGTTTCCTTGATTTGTTGCATTAGGAATTTAATTTTTTATTTGTAGCTTTTGACAGTATTGCTTGTGCAAGTATTTTTCTTTTCTCTGATTTCTCTCCTACACTTGCTATATACCATCTGTCTGGAAATTCTGGATTTCAGTCCATGTTATTATCTTTATGAAGCTTTCTTGGCTTGTTAGTTTTTTTGCATTTTTTTGTGTGGGGGGGGGGGGCATGTTCCTCCTGAACCTAGGTTAGCCCTGTGTCACCAATGTTTCCATGACTTGAGGATTCCAATCCTGATACCAGTGCATACACCAGAATTGTGCACTTTTTAATCCCTGGGACCTGTGTAACTAGTTGTCTTTTTTATTTCTTGGCCTACACTTCGACTTGATATATAAAATACAGTCTATATATCAATGTTGTCTTGGTAAGATTTTGTAGAAACAGGGTCAACCATATGATGGTACTCACCAAGACTTGAAGGATGAATTTAATTCCAGTAATACTACTCTCTATTTCTTCCTGATTTCATCTCTCCATTCAGATGCTGCATTGTTTCATTGTAAACAAACCTATGTGCTGTCAAATGCTCATTGGTCCTTCATATTCCTTAGTGATTCATTGTAAGACCTTTAGTTACAGGTACCTTTGATCACTGGCAAGTTCGTCTGTCATGTTATAAACCTCTGGGGGGCTCCACCAATTTTCCTGAATCATGACAGTTAACTCTACCTTAAATCTTCTGGATTTTGATAGGACCTCCCCCATGTCATCAACTGGAATTGAGAAGATTTTTGATCAGAGGCAGAGGCTGTTCCCCAATAGTGTCTGTGATTATGCTATTTATGGGCAGGTCTGGTATAACTTTCCTATAATTATGCATTTATGAATTGAATCTATTCATCTGTCTATGGATCTATCTTTCTATCTCTCTATCAATCTATGTTTGTTGACAGATAAGTTGGATGGTCCTTGGACACTTTTCAGCTTGCCCCAGGTACTAAGGATTGTTACAAAATGTTTCTGTTGAGAAAGATTGTAACACACAAAAACAACATGCTACACATGTGACCAAACAGTATTTGATTTATTTCTAGCTAATATATAATTTTAACATAGTAGCCTAACAAAGACAGAAGGTGCTAAGACACTCTTCCCCAAATATTTATTATGTTGATTGCCTCCAATATGATTCATGCTGCCATAAACTGGATATGCCCAGAGGCAGTCTGTATTGCTTATGCAACCTTATATCTATATCTATAGCTATAGCTATATATATATATATATATATATATATATATATATATATATATATATATATATATATACACACACACACACACACACACACATATATATATATATGTATCCACTTCTGAATCTCGAAATACTGAAATATCGAATTACATTATCTCAACACCAGCATGCCGAAAGTGCATTTTGTCGAATCTTAAGTTGTTGAATGTGCGGTAGTTATTGTGTGGTCTGTTTTTAAAGTGTGCTGTCCCTTTAAGGTTTAGTAGTTTCTGGGTTTTGAAGATAGCAGTCAATGTGTCATCATGTTTTGGAGATCCAGGTAAGTTTACAGTATGTCAGGGTTTTGGGTAGGAATGTTTCTTTATTTAGTGTTTTGGGAAGTTGTAGGAATAGGTTAGGGTAAGTAGGTGAAAGTGTTTGTGTGTGAATGTGAGGTGTGTGTGTGTGTGTGTGTGTGTTGTGTGTGTGTGTGTGCTGTGTGTGGCGTGTGGTGTGTGTGTGTGTAGGTGTTGACAGTAGTGATTGACCGTGTGTGTGTGTGTGTGTGTGTGTGTGTGTGTGTGTGTGTGTGTGTGTATGTGTGTGTAATGGCAGTGGAGGGCACATAGAAGTAGGTGTGTTGTAGTTTTCATGTTAGTTTGACCTTGGAGTTGATATATATAAGTAGCAGGGGTGGGTGGTGCAGCCCCCCACATTGGGAGTGCAGGGAGCTTGTCCCCTTACTTATACGTAGATTAGTTGGGTTTTGTTTATGTGCATGTTGTGTTGTTTTGTTATGGTGTAGGGGAAAGGATTTTTATGTGTTTTTGTTTGTGAGTGTCTTAAAAAACAGAGCGTTGCTTACTAAAAATTCAGTATTGTGAAGTTTTAGTATAGTTATTATTATATTATATATATTTTTTATTTTTTAGTGCAGTTTTGGCATTCTGGTCTCAAGACACTGAAATTCTATATTTCAGCAATTTGAGATTCAGAAGTGGACCCCTATATCTATATCAATATCTATATCTATATCTATAGCTGTATCTATATCTATATGTCTATGTCTGCATCTATATCTGTAGCTGTATATGTAGCTATATCTATAGCTATATATATAGCTATTACTATATCTATATGCCTACATCTATATCTGTCTCTGTCTATTTATCTAGTTATTTATCATCAAACAGACTTCTTGCCTTACTGCTGCACTTTCTGCCTGGCATCCCCCCTTCTTGTCTGACACCCCTCCATTCTTGACAGGCATTCTGGACCAAATGCTGTGGGATTGTTGGCATCATTCTATATAGGACCAGTGACTCAGATAATTTCCTGGAGCTCAGCATAGAAGTCTAAGAGTTTAGATGCTCCTCTAGATGGTCTGGTTTCACTTTAATTGCAAAACGTCCTAAAAATGCAAAAATAATAGGACATGAGAAAGAAAATTATCTTCCCTATAGGACAAAGTACCATGTTTCCTTAGATAAAAGGATGGAGAGAATGGAGGAGGTAGCCCAGTAAACAAATAGTGTGTACATATGTAGTACATATATATATATATATATATATATATATATATATATATATATATATATAGTATATGTAGTAATAGTGTACACATATGTAATACATATATATATATATATATATATATATATATATATATATATATATATATATATATAGCAAATGTAGTAATAGTGTGCACATATGTAGTACATATATATATATATATATATATATATATATATATATATATATATAGTATATGTAGTAATAGTGTACACATATGTAATACACACACACACACACACATATATATATATATATATATATATATATATAGTATATGTAGTAATAGTGTACACATATGTAGTACATATATATATATATATATATATATATATATAGTATATGTAGTACTAGTGTACACATATGTAGTACATATATATATATATATATATATATATATATATATATGTAGTAATAGTGTGCACATATGTACATATATATATATATATATATATATATATATATATATATATATATATGTAGTAATAGTGTACACATATATATATATATATATATATATATATATATATATATATATATATTAGTAATAGTGTACATATAGTACACACACATATATATATATATATATATATATATATATATATATATATAGTATATGTAGTAATAGTGTACACATATGTAGTATATATATATATATATATATATATATATATATATATATATATATATATATATATATATATATATATATATATATATATGTAGTAATAGTGTACACATATGTAGTACATATATATATATATATATATATATATATATATATATATATATATAGTATATGTAGTAATAGCGTACACATATGTAGTACATATATATATATATATATATATATATATATATATATATATATATATAGTATATGTAGTAATAGTGTACACATATGTAGTACATATATATGTATATATATATATATATATATATATATATTATATGTAGTAATAGTATACATATGTAGTACATATATATATATATATATATATATATAGTATATGTAGTAATAGTGTACACATATGTAGTACATATATATATATATATATATATATATATATATATATATATATATATATATGTATATAATGTACACATATGTAGTACATATATATATATATATATATATATATATATATATATATATATATAGTAATAGTGTACATATGTATATATATATATATATATATATAGTATATGTAGTAATAGTGTACACATATGTTTGGTTTGCACACTATATTTAGACCAGTATAAAATGTAATTTTAACACTATGAAAAATGCATAAGTCAGCGAGCAAAAAATGCTTAAATGACACTAACACACTAACCTTCTCAATGGAAAAAGTTGATGGTAATTAAACAAGGAGAAGAAGGGATAATATTCAAACACTAAGGATCCCTGAACTCATCTAAGATGTAAAAGTTCAGGATTTTATACTACAAACTATATTACCATTACAGTTTTCTTTTTTTTTGTTTTAGAAATCTAAATCAGCCCTTGCAGGTAATTAAAATTATTAATTCTTTCCAGTTGGTAAAATTAATTGTTTCAAGCACAATGGTGTAAATTAAACAATTGTAATACACATTTATAGGGTTATAGACGACTCATTTTCATAATCCCATTGCATGAAGCAACTATGGAAGCCGCCTCAACCATATGACATATTTAAAATCAATTTTAATAATACAGTTGGAGTTTTTGAGGAGATTTTGATGAACACTAGTTTCTCTATGTAGTGCTGATGCTAGGGTATTTGCAAGTGTCCTGCCAAGCAGATTGGAAAAGCTCATTTTAGAAATAATATAATATAATATAATATAATATAATATAATATAATATAATATAATATAATATAATATAATGGGTCTAGGAAACACATTTCACTGAAAGTCCCACTGTAGTTAGTATATATAGTAAGGGGGTGTACCCCCTTATAGTTTGGATCTATATTAAGTTCAGAAAAGAGTAATTTATTGGAATTGCAAGTATCCATGTATATAATTCAAAATATGTAAAATAGGTGGGGGCTACATATATACCCAATATAATATAATATAACAGAGATTAAAAAATTGACTAACATGAATAGCACTAAAGAGATACGTAGAACTGTAAGCTAACAAAACAACACGATTCAGCTGCAGGATAGTATTGTGAATACATCGCTGAAGGTAGATACTATTTTTGTATATAAAAATATTCAGCTACAGTCAATATTTGTGCTATTCAAGGAGAAGCAAAAATTGATAGTAGGATGATGGGGAAGCAGTGTTGAGAGAAAGAGATCAAAGAAGAAAAAGAAAAGGTGAAGTGAGGTTTAGATAAAGGAAGAGGTGAAGATGAGTGAAATAGGGGTTAGAAAAGGGAGGCAATGAAGAAAAGTGTGTAGTGAGTGAAGTAGGATGGATATTTGGAGTGCAAGGTTTAGTATACTAAGTAGAAGAAATGAGCAGAAAAAGAGAGACTAGAGTTAGGGAGGGAATAGTGTAAGGTCAGCCTGGAGAATTACAGGAACGTAGCTAGTTGTTGGCAATGTGCCCCAGGATTCAGCAAGCTCTGCACGGCGTGCTGGAATAGGGCAAGATCTGCTGCCCACAATATAGCAGATGAGCGATCCAGGAATAAGCTCCCAGGACGTGCACAAGTGCTCCTACACTATTCCTGCATGAACACAGCTCCTGTATGCTAATTACCCCATTTGCTGGTGACAACCATGCAAACGAGGTGAATTAACAATCCAGGAAGAAGGCAGGCGTCTGTGCAGAAATAGTGTAACCTGCAGAAATGTATTCGGTTACTAACCGAATACATTTCTGAAAATTACAAAACGGAGCAATGACAGCTCCAAAGAAAGCATGTATTCAATGTAGTACACATGCCAATGGCCAAATATATGGCCATTGGCATGGGAAATACTTGCAAAATTATAAAAAATAACTTTTAGTTTTTTGGGCCAATTTCGTCCATTTAAGCATAGGGCAGTGGTGCACAAACGGGATTGGACCAAAAATAAGGAAAAAAGTTGGAAATAAGCTTTTAAACCCAAATCAGCATTCTGCCATAATAATCAATGGCATGCATAAGACAACAATACCATGGAATAGTGGTTGCTAAGGAGGAAGGCTGAGTGTCAGTTTTATAATCATGCATTAGCAGTCAGTTTTATGCAAATGAGGGGATTGACGCTGAATCATATTTCGTCTCAGTGTTACCTTGTACCCAACCATGTTGGTGCAGCAACACAATGGTATAAGCATAAGAGGTAGATGACCTAATAAGGGGGAGTGTCATCTATGCTGTAAGCTTATTAGAGCTCTGTGGCCCATCTTTGCCCTTTGCTAAGCACAGCTAAGGAAGGGTGTGTGTGTCTGAGGCCGCCTAGCTGTGCTTTACCATGTATAGGGAGTGTACTATGTGCATCCGACATAGTCAGCCCTCCACCAACATACTCAATACTGGCACAGCCACAAGGTAAATCACTCTTCCTATCAAGTGCTGAACAGAGTAGTATGTTCTGCTAGTTGTATCTATGGTATGGATGTGAGCATGCAAGGGAATCGGGTGGCTGAATGGGGTGACAGCAGATAGTGGATACCTATATGGGCAGCATGAAATCCATAACAAATACTGGTGTCAACATACTGGGCAGTACTAGACAAGGTGACAAATCCCACTGCAGTACATGTGGTGGCCCAAATGTGTGTCCATAGGACACACACATGCATGTCAGTGAGGCTCACATACACAATGACAGCCTCAGCCAGCAGGATAGGTGTAGATGACCATAAAGAAAGGCTGGGCTAAGGCCTCCAATTGATCGCAACAGAGAACATCCCCCCTTCAGGCCTACACAGACAGACTACAACAGGTCTGGCAGTTGGATGTTAGTTCTGAAGGGTAAGAAGTCTGAAACTGAAATGTAGATCAATAAAACCTAAGATCTGTACTACACTGATATGGCTCTAGTCTGCATGATAGGTCAGAATACAAAATGAAATGGAAGCCAACAGAGTACCTGAAATACCAGTACAGTCATAACAAATGTTTACAGTTGTCAGGTGTGCCACCCCCACAATCCTATGTAGAAATGCAGTAACATATACATCTGGGTTTAATAGTGTGGCACAGATTACCTGAGCTGGCCCAATTTACAGTATAGATTGTTGCATGTGTACAATATGCAGGGGTCTGTGTGTTCTGTTGTTGTGTGTTGTATATTGTGTGGAAGTGATCAGCATATAGGCAAGGAGGGTTGTGTCTCGGTGGCCTATGGCCAGTACTGTTGATAACAGGGCCATGTTCTGACAACTGCAGTGCCAGCCACAATGCATCCCAGCAAGACCCAGTTCAGCAGTCATCCATACTCACTGTTCAGATGACAGTATCTGTCACCATCTGAAAAATGGACATGCCATGAATGTGAGCCCAGACATACACACAATTCACAGGTGGAAGTACCCTAGACAGAGTACATAAAATTTAACTGTCAACTGCACACATCTTTGGAATTGTACATACAGGTTAGCAGCACATAAGTTGTCTGTGTAGTATGGAATACTGATGTAGTCTGGCCAATCATTGCCAGACCACAAAAGGCACAATTATCAAGTAATAATTGACTGCCTATGTCCCTGCACAAGGCAGCATAAGGGGAATGTCTCAGGTATATCTCTGATTCAGCTGCAAGAAGCTTCCATATCAGACATGCACTCAGCTCACCCCACCATCAGCCACAGGTTTATCACAGGTCATATCCCTGCTTTTGGGAATGAGTACAGTATGAACCCCACTTCTGTATGGAATACCTACAGAATACAGCATGCTGAAGAGGTGTCCCATGCAGGTATATCCCTAGCTGTAAGCAGCACCATGCCAGTATCCAGAACAATGGATTAATATGGACAGGAACTATTGCCATTAACACCTTGCACACTTACCCTGCCACCCCAGGGGAATCCAGTGGCTTGCAGCCTGGGACTGTAGGTATGACAGAATGCACTGACCTGATACAGATGGCCTGCATCACTACCAAATGCCCTACAGTGCTCTGTCAAAGGCCTGTTCCTCACCCGTACTGCCAGTGTATGTTATCTCATGGGGTCCCAACTAATAACATAACACAGTCCACAGAACACAAATGCAAGGCCATGTTGAAAAATCCCAGTAGCATACCCACCATGTCTTACTACATGAACTGTGGACCAACCCCTAAATATTGCTGGGATGAAAGGACAACTATAGGGATACTTCTCAGATATCACTTGCATAATGTTAGGAAGAGGATAGAATAACAGAGTGGGTGGGTGTAGAAGCATGGACGCCATGGAGTGTGTGAAGTCTGAAACTCTGATGTGTGCCCATACTACCCCTGCCTGTAAACCCAGTAATGGGTGGCTAAAAACCTGCTTGTAAACTGCAATGTGAAGGGGAACTGACCAGATATATGAGTGCTGCCTCTGGGTAACCTGGGTGCATCTGTGCAGCTGAGAATTATAGCCACAGCAGGATATGGCCATTCTGTCATGTCAATAGATGTACAAGCAAAGGATCCTCAGCCACCACAGTACCAAGGTGCTGGACCATTTACACAGACCCATCAGCAAGTGTCTGCAGCTACCCCTCCAGAATGGCATGAGTGTGCAAGAATATGTAGGCTGAAGACCACAATACTGGACACAGCTTCATTCCTCTTGTATTTCTCAGGAAATAACTGTAAGCAAATAAGTATATCTGTCAGTAGTTGATGACATAATACATCACAGTATAAAACAGTACATATGTTTGAATATCTCTGCTAACACCACCCATGTAACACAAGCAGCACAGACACAATAGTTACAGTATCCCACTATCTTTCAGCCATTGTGACTCCATATTGTCAATCTATTTACAGATATCCTGCAGAAACAGGTCACTAGCACTAGGTGTATAACACAAAATCCTGGTCATAGTGGGCATGCTCCTACACTTAGAGAAATGAAGCCCATGTCTGACAACAAAATATAGAAGGTCATACTGGACATGCTACTACGCTTAGAGAAATGAAGCCCATGTCTGACAACAACAGTGGACTATACATATCTGTCAGTCGCAGATGTCTGTGCACACACACACACCATATTGCACACCATTCATGCTTTGCACACACATTGGATAGGAATACTCACACATATCCAAGGCTAACACACTATAATAGGTCAAACATACACACACAGAGCTGTAGGGAAGAGAGAGACAGACAGTGATAGAGAAATTTCCATCATGAGGCCTGTCCCACCGACCACACATCCAATTGGCCAATATCACATGATGAGGCAATGTCAGTCACTGGAGACATTTGCTTTTGGTAGCCCTCAGCCATATAATGTCTGTGATGCTTGTGATAACTGTGTAACATGATAGTACAAATCAGTATTCATCTAGCATTTGTATACCCAGTCCTGTCAAATGTAAAGTTGTGTATGACTGAGTGTTGTGTGTGCATTTCCAGAGGAATGGTTTATGGCCCATTCACACACACTGCACTTCCCATTGCCCATGTTAGCACTCATGCTGATGTCAGTCACCTTGAAATAACCTTCTGGCCAAGTTAAAGCCCCATAAGTTCTGTGGCGCTTGCAATAACTGTGCAATGCTATTGTGCAGCATACTAGTTAGGTAGGAGTTTCTAATCCCAGACATGGCAAGTGTGTGTGTGTGTGTGTGTGTGTGTGTGTGTTTGTGTGTGTTTGTGTGTGTGTATGGGGACTAATGATTTTGAGGCCATTCACAGTCACTACACCTCCCATTGCCCTACTTTAGCAAGCCTGCTGTCAGTCACCTTGAAATACCCATTTGGACAAAAGCCAGCCCTGTAACCTTCGTGGTGCATGTGATAACTGTGTAAGGCTATAGTGTAATATACTAGTTAGGTAGGAGTTCTAATCCCAGACATGGCAATTGTGAAACTTTGTGTGTGTGTGTGTGTGTGTGTGTGTGTGTGTGTGTGTGTGTGTGTGTGTGTGTGTGTGTGTGTGTGTGTGTGTGTGTGTGTGTGGAGATTAATGATTTTGAGGCTATTCACAGTCACTACACCTACCATTGCCCTACTTTAGCATGCCTGCTGATGTCAGTCACCTTGAAATACCCCTTTGGATAAAAGCCAACCCTGTAGCCTCTGTGCTGCATGTGAAAACTGCGTAATGCTATAGTGTAACATGCTAGTTAAGTAGAAGATCTAATCCCAGACATGGCAACTGCAAAACTGTGCATGTGTGTGTGTGTGTGTGTGTGTGTGTGTGTGTGTGTGTGTGTGTGTGTGTGTGTGTGTGTGTGTGTGTCTGGAGATTAATGATTTTGAGGCCATTCACAGTCACTACACCTCCCATTGCCCTACTTTAGCAAGCCTGCTGATGTCAGTCACCTTGAAATACCCATTTGGACAAAAGCCAGCCCTGTAACCTCCATGGTGCATGCGATAACTGTGTAAGGCTTTAGTGTAATATACTAGTTAGGTAGGAGTTCTAATCCCAGACATGGCAATTGTGAAACTTTGTGTGTGTGTGTGTGTGTGTGTGTGTGTGTGTGTGTGTGTGTGTGTGTGTGTGTGTGTGTGTGTGGAGATTAATGATTTTGAGGCTATTCACAGTCACTACACCTACCATTGCCCTACTTTAGCATGCCTGCTGATGTCAGTCACCTTGAAATACCCCTTTGGATAAAAGCCAACCCTGTAGCCTCTGTGCTGCATGTGAAAACTGCGTAATGCTATAGTGTAACATGCTAGTTAAGTAGAAGATCTAATCCCAGACATGGCAACTGCAAAACTGTGCATGTGTGTGTGTGTGTGTGTGTGTGTGTGTGTGTGTGTGTGTGTGTGTGTGTGTGTGTGTGTGTGTCTGGAGATTAATGATTTTGAGGCCATTCACAGTCACTACACCTCCCATTGCCCTACTTTAGCAAGCCTGCTGATGTCAGTCACCTTGAAATACCCATTTGGACAAAAGCCAGCCCTGTAACCTCCATGGTGCATGCGATAACTGTGTAAGGCTATAGTGTAATATACTAGTTAGGTAGGAGTTCTAATCCCAGACATGGAAATTGTGAAACTTTGTGTGTGTGTGTGTGTGTGTGTGTGTGTGTGTGTGTGTGTGTGTGTGTGTGTGGAGATTAATGATTTTGAGGCTATTCACAGTCACTACACCTCTCATTGCCCTAATTTAGCACACCTGCTGATGTCAGTCACCTTGAAATACCCCTTTGGATAAAAGCCAACCCTGTAGCCTCTGTGGTGCATGTGAAAACTGTGTAATGCTATAGTGTAACATGCTAGTTAGGTAGGAGTTCTAATCCCAGACATGGCAACTGTAAAACTGTGTGTGTGTGTGTGTGTGTGTGTGTGTGTGTGTGTGTGTGTGTGTGTGTGTGTGTGTGTGTGTGTGTGTGTGTGTGTGGAGATTAATGATTTTGAGGCCATTCACAGTCACTACACCTCCCATTGCCCTAGTTTAGCAAGCCTGCTGATGTCAGTCACCTTGAAATACCCCTTTGGACTAGGGCCAGCCCTATAAGCTCTGTGGTGCATGTCATAACTGTGTAATGCTATGGTAGCACATACGAGTTAGGTAGGAGTTCTAATCCCAGACAAGAAAACTGTGTGTGAGAGTGTATTTGTGTCCTTGATAATACCTGAAATTATGGACGTTCACACTTACAACTCTCTCCTTAACCATCCTTTAGCACTACTGCTGTTAGCCATCTTCAAAGATATCTGTGGAGAGCTCTCCAACATGTAAGTTCCATGGCACATGCCATAAATGCGGAACAATGTAGTAGCAGTAACTACACAAGTATGGGTTTGAATCTCATCTGTGGCAAGTGTTTGTATGTGTACGTATGTGTGTACCTCAACAATTTTGTCTCCATTTACACCCAGTACACATCTCAGAGCCTGACTTTAGCAGTCCTGCAGATATCATCCACCTTAGAAGTACCTGTTACCAATCCTAAGCCATGTCGGGTCAGGGTGCATATGGTAAATGTATAACATAATGGTCCATAAAGATTGTTAGATAGAGGTTTGAATCTCACTCCTAGTAAATGTGTGTTTAGGGTAAAATTATTTTCGGGATCTCTCACCCACTACATCACCCAGTGCTAGTATTTACAAGGGCTGGTGATGTTCCTCACCTTAGAAGTACCTTGGGACAACATCTATCCTCTAAGCTCTGTGGCGTGAGCGATAAATGTGGTACACTATAGTAGCAATACATAGCTATGTAGGGATTTGACTCTCAGTACTGGCAAGTGTGTGTGTGTGTGTGTGTGTGTGTGTGTGTGTGTGTGTGTGTGTGTGTGTGTGTGTGTGTGTGTGTCTGTCATCAGTATCCTGTGTGGAGGTTGTTGTGATTGTGTAATAACAGGATGCATTGTGGGGTGGTTGTTGCTAAATTATTATGTTGAGGACCTAGTATATGTCATAATATCCACCTTACAAGGACAACAGATGTCAAACACCAGAGAGGCTGGTGTAGGCAATCCATAGCCCTACATGTACTTCTAGGACTGCTTCAATCACCATTTTTAAACCCCTAGTGCCTAAGACCCAGTTGGCTGTTTTTCTACACAAATGGTAGGCTAGACCTGTTTTTTTGTGCTTTTCACTGATTATGTGGTAAAGAAACAACTTAAAGAGCTAAGCGACATGCATAGAAATAATTTTCTAATTAGCCAAACCAGTAGAATGTTTAGAAAATGAGTGGAATTACCTGTAAAGTTTGCTAGCAAGGAGTGATATTTTAAGCATGTTTATTAACTGTATGTGGTAAGTTTAACATTATAAGCTTAGCAACATAGTTTGTTGTGATACACTATTATGCTGGTTTAAGAATCATGAACAGAAGTGTTGTTTCCTAGCATTTAGCAAGTGGATTTAGCTGTACTGCCTTAATGCTATAACTGTTGATAGCATTAAACCACATAGGAAAAGCTGTGTAAAATTCACTGTACTTGCCTGTGCTGTAAACTACTGCTCTGACTGATAGTTGTAATTGAGTATAGAGTAATGCAGAGGCTATGGTACTACTAATATTAATGCATGCCCTGCCTGAATGTATAATACTGTTTGCATGCTATGTTAGCTATGTTCCATATAGAATACATGCACGGACTCTATGTACCTTACCAGGTCTTTCCAGCCCACCTGTCCTTACCTCGAATGGCTCAATCTGTGCTGAAAAGAAATCTCCTGAAAAATAAAAGAAAGCATTCCTGCACTGTCGCTCACTAAGGAAAAGGACTGCAAAGTCTATATCTTAAGTGTAACTGTGATGCTAATAGATGATTGGCTGAACTGGGTCTACAGCTAGCCTGTGATCCATAGTAAAAGGTAGCTTAACATTCTTAGACTCCCTAGTCAGGCTTTTGTAATAAGTAATAAAAAAGCATTCTACAGATTAAACAGCCTGTATAACTCATTCCCCCTGCTTCCTTCATCTCACAGTTGCTAAAGAAATAACAAAATATCTGTACAAAATTCAGGTTAAAAGCTTGCTTTCTCCCAAACAGTCAGAGAAGTTGCCTGGCTAAGCTACAAACTTTGTTTAATACAGCGTTGAGTAAAACACAGCTCACTTTTTAAAGGAATTGAGTAAAATTGAGTAAATTGCAGCTCACATTAAAAGGAACTGAGTAAAAACACTGTAAAGTTGTATTCTTTAAGCCCGCATACTCACAGACCCTGGAAATCCTTGTAACTTAGTATAGTCCCACTCCGCTCGCCCTTGCTTTGCTCGGGCTTGCTCTGCACCCCACACTGCACCCAAACCTCACCCGTCACCACTACTCCTAAATTTATGCCCAATAAACCAGTACCCCTTCTACAACCTATAAATAAACCTATAATAAACCACTCATCCTCCTACAACCTATCATTGATAACCCACACCTCCATACACCACCCATTCCTGCCAACAACCCCCTTAATTCTCCACCCACATTCCTTACCAAGTACCACTACTATCAAGATGAGACCAATTATGTTCCTCTCAGTTGTATTGTCTGGGCTATATCTCCTCACCATCTATGAAAACCAGCCCTATCTTGGCTTTCACCACCCCATATCTCATACCATTTCTGCTCCCACCTTGAGTGAATCAGACTATCCCCTAGCTCACTACAAACCTGTCCTCTCTACTTTTAACATCCACCAACTAACTAGACCATGGACCATCTCCCCCATAACTAGATATTATCATAAAATAAAAGTAAAGTGCTGAAAATAATAATCACTGTACAATTTTCTCTGATGAGGGATGGAGACATCCACCCTAACCCTGGACCCACCCTTTCCACAAGCTCCCAGCCCACTACCACCTTCAATATATGGCCAAATGCAAGGTCCCCTACTTCTATCCTGACCTGTCACCTAAACATCAGGAGCATTGACAACAAGGTCCATAATCTTCATGTCCTTCTAGCCACCTACTCACCCGATGTGCTATGTCTTACAAAAACCTGGCTAAAACCAGGAACTAAAAATGAAGAGGTTATGCCACCAGGCTACGACATGCTTAGACTAGACCAAAACACCAGGAAAGGTGGAGGAGTAGCAGTTATGTTTAGAAACACAATAGATGTCACTCTAGCCCCACAGCAACCCCCCTTGTTCAATAACGAAGATGCCCTAGCTAGCAAACTACAGCTTAACAAAAGTACATCTGTATTCATTGCTTGAATTTATATTCCCCCAGGCAACAATGCAAATACCCTAGAAGACTTCCTCCAGTGGCTTTCCAACACATATCCCCATGAAACTATGGTGTTAGGAGACGTTAATATTGACTGTAACAATTGCTACTCTGAATCTCCCACCACCCATATAAACCTTCACAGTTATACCCAACTTGTATCCTTACCCACCAGAATAAATAAATCCAACTACAAAGGCAGTATCGCGGATTAGATTCTTATCAACAATCACCCAGACCTGTATAACACGGGTACCCTCCCAGATGATATAAGTGATCACTTACTCACTTACATCATTAAGCATAAAGTAGATAACCACCACCAAGTTCTATATAAATCATCAGAAACAACAAGAACTTTAACTCCACTGACTTTCAGAACGAACTCAGAGCATGCGATTGGGCCATACTTAAAGAACTTCCACTAGATGATGCTGTAGACTATTTTAATTCTAAATTCCTTTCCATTTTAGATTCCCACACTCCTATCCACACCCTTAGAGCCAAAACCAAGACCGCCCCCTGGCTCTCAAAAGTAACCAAAACCAAATTCATAGCAAGAAATAAAACATGGGACAATTGGCGCACCTCCAGAGACCCACTTGACCATATTAAATTCCAGCAACTAAGGAATGATACCAAGAAAGTCACACTGTTAGACAAAAAAAAACTTCTATCAACACCTTCAGCAAAAGCACCAGAACAAACCTGAAAAATTTTGGGCAGGCATAAACAAACTGCTCCACCCTGGCCAAACTTCCACTCCCACCCCCTCAACTTGCGACCTTAAAACTCCAGAGGAAACTGCTAACATCATCAACAACTTTTTTACCAAAACCATCCAATCACTAGCTAGCCAACTACCCCCCACCAGCTCCTTTCAAAATTCCTCCACAACCACTACCACACTCCCTTTCACCTTCCAACCTGTATATACATCGACCATCCGATCTCTAATTAACAAACTAGAGCTCACTACCATGGCAGCTGATCTCCCACCAGAATACTCACAAAAAGGGGCAGATGCCACTGCATACCTGTCTCGATCATAATAAACCGCACCTTGACTGAAGCCACTATCTCCTCTCTCTGGAAGGTTTCCCATGTCATTCCCCTTCATAAAGAAGGGAATTCTTTAGACCTCTCAAACTTCTGACCAATAGCCATACTATCGCCACTAGCCAAAATTATGGAAAAGTGCATCCACAACCAATTGATGCACTAACTCACCCAAAATAAACTACTGGCCAACTCTTAGCATGGTTTTAGGCCACACCACAGCACCAAATCAGCCCTCCTATCCTTCTCTAACTCTATCAACACCAATCAAACAAATAACAAACTTACCTCAGCTCTCTTCCTAGATCTATCTAAGGCCTTTGATATGGTCAAGCACCAATTGCTTCTCCGCACCCTGAGGAAACTGTCACTGAATAGTAGCTCCATTAAATTGTTCCAACCATACCTGTCTGATGGACAACAAGCAGTTTTATGGCAGAATAACCTATCCACATGTCTACCCATTACTCTAGGAGTCCCCCAAGGCTCCATACTAGGACCCCCACTCTTCTCAGTCTTTATCAATGACCTACCCACCAGCACTCCCAAGACCACCTGCATCCAATACGCGGACGAGTCTACTTTAATTTGTACCACCTCCTCCTCAACTGAGCTTATAACCCTAACCCAGAATACTTTCAATGATGTAGAAAAATGGTTTGCAAACCATCAGCTTCTATTAAACCCCAACAAAACTAAACTGCTCATCTTTTCCCCACCTGCAAATCCTCCTCACCCTTCTTTACTAGAAGTTCCAAAAATGGCACAATTATATCCCCAGATACTCACACAAAACTCCTGGGTGTCACAGTCGATAACGCCCTAAAATATGATATCCATGTCAATCAAGCCATCAAATCTGTCAACAAAAAACTGGGCTCCCTATACAGGATCAAACCCTTTCTCACTGCTTTTGAAACAACCACTATTGCTCGGTCCCACCTACTATCTACCTTCCTCTATGCCTCCCCCTCTTCACTAACCTGAACCAAGCCACCCTTACCAAACTTGCTAGTTGTTACAACCATATTGCTAGATTTGCTGCTACCTCTAGGACCCACCATTATATCAAACTAACTCAACTAGGATGGCTAGAGTGGCCCAGAGTTCTCAGATACAACCAACTTATTATAACCCACAAAATACTATATCAACCCGAAAAAACACCAGCACTAAATAAGATCATCAAGCCATACAGCAACCTGAGGACACTACGCTCTGCTGACAGACTGCTAGTACAAACAACTAAGAGCATAAATGTGGCTGGGGACTCACTATTCGCCAACTCAGTAGGCAAAACTTGGAATATGCTACCTGCTGAACTTACTAACCAATTCTCCCTAACCCAGTTCAAAAAAAGCCTCGAACTACACTTCCAAAAGCATCGGCAGTGTCCCTGCTTAAACCCCGTCTAATCACCAACCGCCATTCCTGCAAACTCTCCCTAAGCATTTCATTCTTATACTCTAATAAGTATACGAATTCTTGAAGGGACTTAGCCCATAACTCTGTGTATTATTGTCTGAAACTGAAGCGCATGATTTTGATGTTGTCTACTATGTTTTATCCATGTTTGTCACCCTACTGAAAACTGCATATTAATCTTATCTCTAAATGTTTCTATTGTTCCTAAAATATTTATACTCTACTTTCTGGAGCTTTTCTCCCCGAGCCTCCACTGAAAATGGACATATATCCAGTCGGACGTTCCTGGTAAACAAATGTAAAATAAAATAAAATAAATAAATAAATGTGACATTATGGACTGGTGAACAATATAGACAACTCTTCTGTTATTCAGAGAACACTCTCCACCCATGTCTCATACACAAACACACTTGGCTAGGCAACAACCACTATATTGGTAGTTTCCTGCATATTGCCTCACAGATAGTAACCATGGTGTGATTGCAGTGGACTACATGCCTGTTGACCACAACAGTGCCACTGACATCAGAAAGTACTTTGATGTGTTATATCTGACTTGAGTGCGCGCTATCCAGCAAGTAAAAGGTCATGGCACCCTGTACCATCCCCACAGTAGGCAAATAAATGCTTACAGTGGCCCTTTTGCTATGTTCCCCACTGGACACCTGCAACAACTGTGAAGTCTGGAAATGTAACTCACAAAGGGAATACTATGCCTTATACACATACGCTGCATGGACAGACACCACTAACTCCACTGAATATCTGTATCATGCTGTTAATGTAGGTGCAAGCACAACCTCAGTTCCATAGCCAGGTCTCACCAAATGAGGTCATGAATGCTACATCAGAAGATAACAATCTGTCCACACAATATGCTCCAGAGACCTCAAGTACACTTCCATACATCAAAGAACATGCATGTGGGTCATGTGCACAACCCAAACACTGTCCATGTTATGGAATATAGATCACATACATGGGAAGCAGTGCACATCACTGGCCACCCACAATAGTAACCCAGATGAGTGGATGGTGAATACAATACCAACCCGTGGGGACCACTCCAGGGACTACACCCCTGAGCCACACTGGAGACTATTGTCATGTAGCCTGATATCAAGGTATTCCCTTTTCCTAGCCTTGTACAGATTTCAGGCCCATTCACCTAATACACAACTGTGAAGCAATGAATCTATGCATCTCAGTACTGGCAAGTGTGTGTGTGTGTGTGTGTGTGTGTGTGTGTGTGTGTGTGTGTGTGTGTGTGTGTGTGTGTGTGTGTGTGTGTGTGTGTGTGTGTGTGTGTGTGTGTGTGGGTGTGTGGGTGTGTGGGTGTGTAGGTGTGTGGTTGCGTGTGTGTGCATGTGTGCGTGTTTGTGTGTGTGGAGATTAATGATTTTGAATCCATTCACACTCACGTCACCTTCTATTGCCCTACTTTAGCACGCCTGCTGATGTCATTCACCTTGAAATAACCCTTTGGTCATGTTTCAGTCATATAAGCTCTGTGGCACTTGTGATAACTGTGTAATACTGTAATGTAGTAAACTAGTAAGGTAAGAGGTCTAATCCTGATTCTGCCAACTATGATAATGTGTGTGTGTGTGTGTGTGTGTGTGTGTGTGTGTGTGTGTGTGTGTGTGTGTGTGTGTGTGTGTGTGTGTGTGTGTGTCTTCATTGACACCTGCTTTTGTGGAAATTCACACTTACTACACTTCCCTTACCCCTCCTTTAGCACTGTTGCTGATGCCATTCACTTTCAAAAATACCTTTGGACAACTCTCCAACATGGAATCTCCGTGGAGCATGCAATAACTGCATAACACTGTAATAGCAATACATAGTTAGGTAGGGGTTTGAAACTCAGTACTGGTAAGTGTGTGTTATCAGTATCCTGTTGGGGTGATTGTGTAATGACAGGATCCATTGCAGTGTGGGTTTTGCTACATCATTATATTGAGGACCTATATGTCCCATTGTCCACATTACAAGGCCAGCAGTTTTAAAACACTGTAGAAGTTGTAGACAATCCTCAGCCATATATGTGTACAACCATGTGCAATTACTATGTGACAGTATGGATTAGTAAACAATATAGGCAACCGTTATAATACCCAGATATCACCCTCCACCCACGGATCATACACAGACATGCTTAGCTCTTACTCTCTTACTCCCTTCCTTTCTTACTTTGTCTCTGTCTCTCTCTCTCTCTCTCTCTCTCCCCCTTTCTGGTGGATGTGGAAAATTACATCTCTTTGGCATAGGCAGCAGCTTGAATTTTGTAAGTAATGCTCAAGATCAGCTGATGGCCATAGCTTTCAACCTTCCATCTCCAAAATGAGGAAAACTAGCCCTCATAATGTGCAACAAATGGGCAAAGTGTGGAACACATACTAATGGCTTACTAACAACTTTAACTAGGAAGGTCATATGATGGTTAAAATAATCTGGTTTTACTTATAAAAAAGATCTCTTAATGAATTAATATGATTAATTTCTATTTACAATGGATTTCACTTAAAACATTTCCTAAAACTGAATGTGTGACAGACTCTTTCAATGTGGAACTTTGAGGAACTTTGAGGAGCATGAACTTTTTAAGACCCCAAATGAGGCCTGTTCCTCATAATGAGGTGCACTTGAGAGGTATGCTGATGGCATGTGCACAAATTGCAGTCCCCCACTTGCTAATTGCATGTGGAATAGCTGTGGTCTCATTCCTATAGCCAATTGCATGGAAACACACTCCTATAATTAAGCACTTCATGTTGGTGTTGGCCCTTTTCCTTCACTGTGAGCAGGACTTCATGTGGGTGTTTGACAAGAGCATCACAGAGGATAGTTGAAAATACCTCGTACAACATACACTGTGGAGACAGGCCAACAAACATGAGGGGGGGGTGTTTCAGACATGGGGACAGAATGTAAGTATTGCTGTTCTACATTTGAAGTAATGTTGGTTTAATGGGCTTTCTGTGGATATGATTGTGCTACATGATTTAAAGTCTGGCATGACAGTGTTATGTGGTTGAGGAAACTCTCACCTGTAGGGCTATCTGCAGACTGGCCAGAGTTTGGAGTCTTACATGTGTTGTGTTACTCACACATTTCCTGTCTTTATAAATGCAGTAGCATACTGTGATGATTGCAGTCAGAACATGGAGACATCCATGTGAGTTACTGACTTCATATCCCTCAGAAGAGATATGTCACAACAAACCCTGTTACACTAGGAAGTTTCTCAGTTTATCACAGCAATATGCCAATATTCGCCCTGTGTTTATGCCTCCATCACACGTCTGTCACCCTTTGTCCAATTGTCATGCAGTAAGAGGTGCATATGTACATTACATCATTATTTACTGAAATCATACCTGATAACAAGCCAGTGAGATATCAGACTGCTAGACATGTTATGTATAGTAGGCCTTATATTTGAGGACAAAACCTGGACATTCTGTTGTAGTCTGTACAGTAGTGAGGTCTGTGTACTCATGGTGATTGTTGACAGAATGTGTATTGTGAATATGTTACTTGGCCTGTGTGTAGACTGTGGTAGATGCCATTATTCTTGGTCCTGTTTTATCTGACATTGCATGCTGTTCCAGTTTATGGTACCCTTACAGAGTACATGTTTGTAGGACCAGATGGACACATGTCACACCCTACAGTCAGGCATCAGACTGCACTGTGTATTGGCCCAGTATATGTAGGGTTAGTGTGTGAGTGGCACATATGACGATGATTTTGTTCACACAGTCCATATACTGTTAATTAGGCTTACCATAATGTGACTGTGACTGTGTTCAGATTGGCTGTACTTTCACACTGCTGTCTGTTACTCCATGCTGGTACATGCCTGTAGTGCCTGCTATATTTGCAAGTACATGTGTATTCCCCCATAGGAAACATGGGTCAGTGTTGTGGCAGTCTGTCTATAGTTTGCACAGTGCTTTGTGACATGCCTAGCAGCTCAGTGTATTTACCTAGTGTGATGTTATGTCTAGATATTTGTCAGATGTACTGTTGCCGGGCCACCATAAGTGTTGTGTATTTCTGAAAAAACAGTGGGATGCTGTGAAGATGTATGTCACTAACTAGTGGAAAGTATGTGGGCTTGCAACCAGTGCTCCTCCGGTTGATATGTGTTAGGACAGACAGGAGAGTGTGAATGCATCAACTGTGTGAGCATATCTGTTCCAGTATTTTATGATATCCCCATATACATGGCTGTAAACATCAACTTTGTCAGGCTTGGTCCACACGTCTTGCACTAAGGAGTTCTGTGTACACCTCTGGCCTGACCATATTGTGTCAGACTGTCCATGTTTATTGGTTGTATCTCCGCTGTATTCCACAGGATCATTAATGTGATTTGTGTGGTACTTCACTATGATGATCTTATGATGTCTGCCAGTAACTGATGGTGTACATGTCAGTATCAGAAGTGACTTCCCACACAACATGTCTGTTGACACAAACCCTGTTACTGTAGCAACATTCTACCTTTATTTCTGCAATACTTACATTACATCCCCTTGCACTAAGAGTTTGTGACTATTGGTGCTGAGGAATGACTCACTACATGTTATGGGAATATGTTATTTACATATATATATATATATATATATATATATATATATATATATATATATATATATATATATATATATATATATATATATATATATATATGGGTCTACCTGAAAACACCGACATGCAAAAACACCAACGAGATAACCGACACCATAAAACCGAAAGTTCAAAAACACGAAACTTCACATGCCTGACAAACCACAATCCCGACAATCAACAAAACAAAACAAATACCTTTTCTGTAAAACACACACATAACACAAGCACACCAAACACCTTACAAACTTACACTAAACCTTACATACACAACTATCTATGCACTAACCTTAACCCAAACCCTAATCCTAAGGTCCAGCACTATCGCACACTCACCTAACCGTGCCGTAACCCTAACTTACTTAACCCACCGCTAACCCTAAAGTCTGTCACTATCGCACACTTACCTTACATGCACCCTAACCCTAACTCACTTAACCCACCCCTAACCTTAAACTCTGTCACTATCGCACACTTAACTTACCCGGACCCAGACCCTAACGCCTGCCACTATCACACACTTACCTTAACATGTTGGTGTTCT
>NC_056745.1:1438462415-1438484915 GCF_019279795.1 Protopterus annectens | reverse complement strand
CGACCAAGTTGAGCAGGCATGACCTACCCTTCACAAAACCAAACTGTGTGGGATCCAGAGTTTGGAGATTCCCTATATCCTTGTTTATTAGGTCCATGATGATGCGTTTCATAGCTTTACATATCAGACTAGTCAGGCTAATGGAGCGATAGTTCCCAGGGTCTGTAGTCACTTTTCCTTTGTGGAGAGGGATAACTATAGCAGTGTGCCATTTGGTAGGAGCAAAGTCTGAGGTGAGGCTGTGATTGAACAGAGCACCCAGGTCAGGTGCCAGTTCACTCTGTAGTCCATGTAGAACATGACCAGGGATATTGTCAGGTCCCAAAGAAGCTATATTCTTGGCCTTGGGCAGTGCTGTTTTAACCTGTGCAGCAGTAATATTGGGTGCCTGTCAATCTACTCATATTGTGATTGGTCCTTTTGGTGGGGAGAGGGGGTAAAGTTGGCACTGAATCTGTCAGCCACTATACTGGCAATATCTGTTGGCTCTGTATAGGAGGTACCATTGTGTGGTAGCTCAGAGAAAATCTGAGTATTTCCATGGAGATTCTTTACATAACTATAGAAGGCCTTGTGGTTGTCTTTACTATCTGCTGATATTCTGTTTTCATACCTAGCTTTAGAGGATTTGATGAGGGATCTCAGATTTTTGTTGAGGCAGATAAGGAAGTTTTTCCAGTCTTGGGACTTCATCTTATTCTGCATTTGTTTCCTCCTTCTGTTGTAGAGCTTGTTTATGGCAGGGAAATACCAGACTGGCTTCCTTTTTTGGATGAGAGTGTCTTGCTTCTGTTGGGTATGGCGAGATCCGTGCATTTGTGTATGTGTTTGTACAGAGCATTGGTGTATGATTCTGCAGTCATGCAGCTATTTTCCATTTGCATGTGTACCATGAAGTTAGCCACCTCAGTTTATATATATATATATATATATATATATATATATATATATATGTGTGCCTTCGTTGAAGGTTGGGTGTCAGGCTGGCACCTTGGCACCGTAAAAATCTACTGCCAATCATTAGCGGACCGGAGTTTCACTGTGGCGACCCCTAACTGGGAAAAGACGAAAGAAGAACAATATATATATATATATATATATATATATATATAAATATATATATATATATATATATATATATATATATATATATATATATATATATATATATATATATATATATATATATATATATATATATATATATATATATATATATATACATATCCTTATGTGTAAACATGAGTGCTGTATATACCTTCCCAGATGTATCCCACCATCTTTATCTGATATGTGTATATTTAGATATAACAACATACTCATTCGACACTATTTTCACTAACAAGTGCTAAGCAATTGTAGAAGTCAAAGCAGTTGTTCACTACTATTCAGTATGTGTACTGGCAGATATATTTGAAAAAACAACAAACTTCTTCGCAGCTGTGATAGTTTAGTGGTAAACTGCTGAGACTGTAGTGTGCAGGATCCTGGGTTCAAGACCTGTGAGGACTGTTTGTTTTTGTTGCTAGGCAGTACAAGGACTGATGGATAAAGAGTGGTTAAGTCAGTTTTGAGCAGCTTTAAGTAGGTTTGTGTGGGTTTGCATGACAGTAAAGTATGCTAACGTACAGTTAAACTAATAAGTGCTTACACAGTGTAGGCTTTGCTTACCAGTGCGCAAATGTGCTTAGCATTTATATTTAAGCAATGCTTGCACCTGCTAAGCATAACTCAGCCCTGGTAGCCAGTGATCACATTCCAATCTGATGAAATAACAGGGTAATGACATAGGTTCATAGGTTCATACTAGGCTATCTGCCCTGGGGCATTTATAAGCCTAGCCCGATTGTGTTTGGCTTACGCCACCCCTTGATTTGAGTATATTGTGCCCTTTTTAAAGTTTAGTTTACTGTGCCTCTGTCTAATAGTGACACAGAAGTAATCCGTGGGACAAACCTGCAATCCCCCATCCACTCATCAAGATTCTTCTTGAAGAGAGTTAGTGAGGTGCTCTGCCTAACATGAATTGGAATTCTATTCCAGAGTGAAGGGAGCCTCTGGGTTATGAATCTGTCCCTCCAGCATGTTCTGTTTATTTCTGTGTTGAGGTACATCTTTAATAAATGTATTTAATTCCATGTACATAACATGCTTCTATGTGCTATCATTACAGTAACAAGGGGTATGAGTATACTGAATGGGTCACCTGAGTATATATGACTAGTGCAACAATATTTTCTCTTTGTATGTGTTTCATACATGGGTAGTATCCCAGGTTATATGTAGTCACACTTGCATGTAGTGTATCATTATGTTACTACTGTTGACAGTGCTTTTCCAATTTAGAGTAGATTGCAGAATGTAGTACTGGAACCATAGACCCCTGCATGCAAAGCTGTACTCTAAGTACTGACTATCGTGTTCTTGGTGTGTGAGATATGTGTCATTTATTTGCTAGAAGATATTAATCTGATATGTGGGTATTAACTGTAGACTACTATGTGTATATGACATGTAATTGAGGGGTGCTGTCATGTAGTAATGGCATACCTATCAGTGTCAGATGTCTATCTGTGAAACCATTCATCCTAATGCATAACCTGTTTGCTAGCGGATTTCTGTCTGTCCTCTGTACAGATGTGCAGATGTCAGGTATCCATGTTGGCTGCTTACAGGCAATCTATGCCTGAATGACACTGGCATGCCTGCCCAGCTGTGTTATGAATGCCACAACTAAGAAACCCCACCCTGTATGCACCACATGCCATGGATACCTCAACTAGACTACCATAGTCAACAGATCATGCTTGGGTATAGGTCTCCAACCCAGACACTGGCCATGTTATATAATATATGTTGCATACATGTCATTTGGAGCACCTCACTGGCCCTCTGCAAGAGAAAACCAGATAATTGGATGTTGCATTTAACTATCACCCTGGGGATCACTCAAGTGGCATCAGTTGATAGATGGCATGCTGACAGATGTCAGGTGGCATGATACCACTGTACCCACATTCCCTACTCTTCTCATCTCTCCATGGACAATATCCTGGGGCACACCTAGGAACACCTGCACCTATGGACCCCAATACTGACAAATGTGTCAGTGTGGATTACTGAGAATAACAGTGTCTGTGTGTTTGTAAACTTGTAGTTGATAAGACCCTGAGGGCCTTCTCACCCACTACATCCCCCATTGCCATAGTTAGAAATGGCTGCTGCTCTAATGGACATTAAATGTACCGTGTTACACTCTTCACCCTACGGGCTACCTGGAGCTTGCAGAACCAGCATAACACTGTTGTACAATGGGTCGATAGGCATGGTCTACCCTCTGAGTCCTGGCAAGTGTGTGTATGTGTGCAAGTGTGTATATTTGTAGGATACAGAATTCTGAGGCCACATTCTCCAAATACAATACACCTTGCTATACATTATAAGGAATAGTGATGTTGCTGACATTAGGAGAGCCATGACAAGCCCTCACCCTACTATCTATGTGGCATGTGCAATAAATGTATATCCCTGTAGTAGCACTGATTAGATAGACAAGGTGTTATATTGCAGTCCTGGTCAATGTGTGAGTGTGGGTATGTCAGGGCATTATCATGAGTTTCAGTGAGTAAAATATCCAATGTGGGGTGTGGGTGCTGGGTATACTGTCTTTACACCATGGTTCACCCAGTACATGTCCCAAGGTCTACTGTATGAGGACCACTGTCACCATCAACCATACAGGTAACTGATTACACTATCCAGCCCAATGATGCATGTGCTGTATGCAAATTATTTGTAACAGAATGGACTCACTGACAATGTAGTTAGCACTGATAAACCCAGGTCTCTCAGATGTGTCTATGAATGTTGTGTTTGTCAATGTGTATATAACAGTATGGCATACTATGTATTGTTCAATAACACCTAGTACATCCCCCATTACCATACTGTACAAGGCCTGGTGATGTTCTTCACTTAACAGGAAACTCGGGACACACACCATCCTAAAAGCTGTGTGGTGTGTGCAATTAAGGCCAAACACATTAGTAGCAATAAGTACCTAGATAGGGGTTCTACTCTCAGTGTTGCCAAGTAAGTGTGTGTGTGTGTGTATGTGAAGGGATCTACTTCAGTCTGCAGAAAATCATGTCCCAAGAGGGCATTTGTCTGAGAACTGACTGACAAATGCTAACATTTCAAAGGAATCATCTTGTGGAAATTCATTCCATCAAAACTAGTAGTAGATGTGTAAATGCCCTCTTCCCCACTGTACAGCTGTATAGCGATACTGGAGTTGGTATATATAGTTGGGTGTGGATGTTGTGGGCACAGCCACCATCATTGGGGTTATTGTTGTGTGTATCCCCCCATTTAGTCTGTTGTAATACTGTACAGTGTATATTAGCAGGTTAAGTAGTTGGCAATCACACTATGTGTGGTTCTACACCACCCCACACCCTTCAAAGTCTAGGGCTGTACCACCCACACCAGCACACCTATGTCTATCAACTCCAAGATTGCACTACATTGGGGAAGAGGACACATACCCTACCAGTACCATTATCAATTACATTAAACTGGCAAACTGATTATTTATTGATGTGATGTTTTGCCTGTTTTGTCTTGATGGAATTACATAGGCTAAAATGAGTTAACTGCAAAATTAAGTGCATCCATGTGTACAGTATTCTCTGTGTATTGCATCCACACCAAAGCCTCTGTGTGTGTGTGCGTGTGTGTGTGTGTGTGTGTGTGTGTGTGTGTGTGTGTGTGTGTGTGTGTGTGTGTGTGTGTGTGTGTGTGTGTTATTCAAAAACATTTGGTGTGTGCCACCCAGTACACTTACCATTGTCCACTGTAGAAGGGCTGCTGACATGAGCCACCATGCACTCACCTGTATACACTCCTCAGACCTATCAGCCATGTGGCACATGCAGTAACTCTTATGCAGACCTATTACTTGTGTTCAGCTGTACCCAGGATATGACACAGTCAATCTGTCACCACAGTGCCATACCCCTTGTGGGAAACAACAGCAATCCAGCATCCTGCTGACACATAGACACCTACAACATAAACTGAATACATTATGGAGACCACAATCAGTCAGTGTTAATAACAGCTATAATGGATTATGGCTACACATCCTGACATGTAAGCATTAAATTTTCCAGCTGAAAACATGTCACATAACATTACATTGCTAAACCTTAGTACATTCACCCTCTGCATCAGAACCATATTAGCATGTCCCTGCATTGATGGTATGGATGACAGAGATGTGGCACAGGTATCATCATATGCACAGGGTGTGTTGTGGGTTTGACAGAGACCAAGGCTGAACCCTTTGTTTGACATCATGTGTATATGTTAGGGGGTTTCATTATAAATTGGACTGCGCAGATGTGGTGTGTGTAGGTATGGAAGTGCCCTAGCTGTGTGTGTGTGTGTGTGTGTGTGTGTGTGTGTGTGTGTGTGTGTGTGTGTGTGTGTGTGTGTGTGTGTGTGTGCACAGTTCAGCCATGTAGCTGCCTATACAGAGATTTGTTGGACAGCTGCAGACCTTACATGACAGGGTGTATAGTTCATCGTGTCTGGCCACGGACATGAGAACTGTCCCTGCCAGGGGTTCCATGGGCACTACCAGGTACAAGCTCAGATATGGTATTCTCCTCTGATGATGACAAATGTCCGCTGGATCCGGGTCCCTGTTGGGACCAGCCAGGACCATGTGCACATGGCCTGCTGTGTTTTAGTGTGGACAGCACCCCTCCTGCAGTGCTGGTGCTGGTACTGCCACTACAAGAGTGGCTGTGACTTGTTGCACATCCAAGTAGACCTCCACCTGTTGGTGTTGCTGACCTATGTCCATGTTGCTGTCACCCTACTCCAACCATATGCTCTAACACAGACATTACATGGTTGAGAATTCTCACCATCTCACCCAACTGTCTATCCAGGAGCTCTGCAAAATAACAGTGGGCACCTGCAAGATCACGGATGTTGTCAAGTACAGCAGAATGACTAGCTCTCTGGAGTCTCAGACTCTGTCTGGTATAAGGTTCCATATGTGCCTGTGCTTCCATGATGGCCCAAAACATGCATCTGGTGACACCTGCTGTGGGACTTCTGCCAGGGTCATGATGGCCAGCAGCCATCCTATGAACACCCCTGAAAATCTGCCTGTGTGGTACCTCACCAGTCATCCGGCTATGGCTGCTGTGTACAGACACACTTGCCATAGTCACCACACTGTCCTGTCCCATGCCACCACCTGCCAACTGTCCCTCATCTATGGCCACTGGTGATGGGGTATGTATAGGTTGTGACTGTGTGCAGGGATGGGGTGGATAAAAATGGGATATCTACTGATGGCACAGCTTCAGCCCCTGACAATCCTACCTTTGCCTCATCATACCTATCATCATTGTCAGAGTCTGTATGGACACTAACATCAGTTTGCCTGCAGGGGGACCCTGACTTGCTTACCTCTACATACTCACACACACACTTACAGGTGAGGTGGCGCAAAGATATTACACCGACCTCTCATTACCCAACAGTCAACATGCATGACATATGGCAACCAGCAGCATGCACTGCAGCTATACTCAATCCTTGCTGCCAGCATTATACATCTCTTTGATGCATGAGTTGTGTTAGTAGGTGATGTCCATTCCCCTGGAACATACTGCACCCATGTACACAGTATTGCTGTGCACCTGATCAGCACCCTGGCATGTACTGTGCACCATACCTCATGAGTGTACACACCATTGCTGAATGTGTATATGTGTGGCAGTTATGTTTGCTCTGTTGCTCACAGCCCCTATGTATTTGTCTGACACATACCTGGGACGATATGAGTACAGATGTCAATAGTGAATGCCTGATTTGCAGATCTCATCATCAGAAGTGCATGTATGAGCAATAAAATTCAATTATACTGACAATCTTCAAAGCTTTACTAATAAGGCACACCCAGACTCTGCTACACTTTGCTGTGAGGGAGAGGTTAGTTTGCATTTTATTTGTTTCATTTTGTATTACTTTATTGCCTTTTTCTAGTTTGAATACTGTAATGTGTTTTCTTTACCTTGTGTTTTACTTGTATTCTGCTTTTAACTGCATATTAAAACATGAAAATAGGCCATAGCTCTGTCTCTTGTGAGTCAGGCAGATTTTTTTCCCCCACCGTCCGTCCTGGTTGCTGTTGTGTTCTTAAACACCACTGTCTTTCTATTTGCCTGCCCCTTATGTTAATTTAACCATATATCTCATTTCCTCTCTGCTTTTACTAGTTTGTGTGAGTAAGCGCACAATTATCATTTTGTGAAATCCCTCCCCTTCAACTATTTAAATTTACTGGCCATCCTACTGTATTCCATAGTTCCATAGTTTTAAAAATAGTGACTCTCTACCAAAATGTAACTTTTTAGACAGGTAAAACTTAAGTTACCTACTTTCACCAACTCCTCTAGTGCACACTACAGTGTTTAGGAAAAAACATTTTTTTTTGTCTTACCTTTAAGCATCCCTGTGACTAGCACTTGCTCTAAAACTTGCTGGAAAGCACTAGGAAGCCTTAAACGGATACAAGCACTCAACTTTCCTTGTTAATAAGGAGAAATTAATCATAGGCTCTAAACAGCCTATAATTGCAAAATACCTTCCTAAGGTAAGGGAAAACAGCTCTTGTACTTTACAAAAAAAAAACACCAAAGCAAGCATGCCTAAGGGTCAGCTTCTGGTGATTTCTCCTGTCCACCTGGTGAATCTGGGCATACTGGGGCAATGCAGCAATTGCCTCATGTACATAAACAACCCTCTCCTCCTACCACCTAACACTACAACCTGTGAGAGATGCACTTACATAGCCAAACTGGAAGCAAAGCTCTCTCTACCCAAGATTGTGCTAGACAGCCAAGAGGAGAAGGTTAACACCTTTACTACACCTCAAATAACACATAGCCCTTCTAAACTCACACCACCAACACCCTCACATAGCAACACTAAAGCCTCATATGTGGAGGCCCTTAACAGTAACCTGCCCAAGCAACAAGGACCTCCGAAGCTGAAATGCAAACAAACACCAATCACAACCAAAGTGCCACATAGCTCACAACACCAGTGTGCCATCCAGCAACAGCCCCTAAGGCAAGACAACATACCCAACACTTTAGTCATAGGTGACTCTATAGTCAGGCACACTGATGTCCCACTCACCAAGATGAGCAAGGAGAAAATTACAGTCAGATGCCTGTTGGGTGCCAGGATCCACCACATAGTGCATGCACTCAAGTCATTCCACAAGTACAAATATGACTCTGTCATTGTCCATGTTGGAGTGAATGACTTTAGATGTACCTCCCTGGACTACATGAAAAGAGACATGGAAGAGCTCTTGGATCATGTGACCCAGGCAGGTATGACCCTAGCCCTGAGTAGCATCCTACATTCACCCAGAATTATACCACAGTATAAAAACAAAATGACTGACTTCAACAATTGCCTAAGCTTCTGGTGTCATCCAAAGGGGATCCAGTATCTGTCTGCCTGGGACAACATGATTGACAGACCATGATGCTTTGCCAGATATGGTCTGCACCTGTTGCCCCTGGGATTCAGGTTACTGGCAAAGGCTCTTGTCAATCCTATAGTGCCTTTTTTAGGCAAAGTTCAAAGGAAAAAACACCACTGTAACAGGTACAAGCATGCAAAATCTGAAGGTAATGCTACTCAATGCTAGAAGTCTAAACCTCAAAATGCACTCTCTTGAGGCACTCGTAAAAATGGAGAACATCGATATCTGTGCAGTAACTGAGGCCTGGTTCAAGGCTCCAGAGAGCACCCCTGCAATACCAGGCTACAACTTTTACCACACATTTCGGCCACCAAACAAGGACCAAAACACTAAAGGTGGAGGAGTGTCCATATTCACCAAGGGTATTCACACCATCAGGCTAGTTGCTCAATGCAATGCATCTGAAATTCTCCAGGTGCAACTAACACTAGGTAAGACTGCAATCCAAATCGTAGCTTGCTACAGATCCCCCACCATGCCCCAAGATTCTCACTACACCTTTCTAAACATACTGGAAAATATTAAGATACAACCAAACACCCTAATACTGGGTGATTTCAACTACCCTGCCATTAACTGGGAAAACTAGTAGTGTACCAACACTTTTACCCAATGGTTCTTGGAATTCATAAATTCCAATGCCCTGGATCAACTAATCCACAGTCCCACCAGGGGCTCCAATATCCTAGAGCTGGTCATTACCAACATGGGAAATCGATGCCCCACACCTATGGTCACCCCCTCATTGGTCAGGACTGACCATAAGCTAATCTTCCTTGACATCCATATCCCTCCCCCACCCTCCAGGAAGTAAATCTCCTTAAAAAAACTTCTGCAAAGCCAACTACATGCTAGCCAAGTCAGAAGTGATAAACTTCATGACACCCATACAGACAGGAACTGAAAGTTCAACTGCTGAATCCTACACTAAGGCACTGTACAAGCACATCCACTTGTGCATGAATCGTGCCATCCCAAATAGAACCAAGATGCTTTCCTCCAAAAAAAGTAAGCCACTCTGGTGGTCCCCTGCCATAAACAAACTTTACAACAAAAGGAAGAAACTGTTGCAGAAACGAGGACAATCCCAAGATGCAAAAAACTCCCTTAACAATCTCAGAAAGAAGCTGAGATCCCTCATAAAATCCTCCAAAGCTAGTTATGAAAATAAAATTGCCAAAGATTCCAAAGACAACCACAAGGTATTCTATAGCTATGTCAAGATTCTAAATTGCAATGCTCAGATCTGCTCTGAGCTACAGCAGAATGGCATTAAATATACTGATCCCAAGGATATTGCCAATATCCTGGCAGAACGATTCAGTGCCAACTTCACCCCCCTCTCACCCCCTAAAGGGCCCATCCTAATACCAAAAGATTGCCAAATTCTGGTAATAATGGCCACACAGGTAAAAAACGCACTCTCCAAAGCTAAGAATACAGCATCCATGGGACCAGATGACATCCCAGGCTCTGTACTACTAGAACTTCAAAATGAACTGACACCTCACCTAAGTGTCATGTTTAATCATAGCCTCACCTCAGGCTTTGTACCCACTGAGTGGTTCACAGCTACTGTTATCTCAATCCACAAGGGGGGATCCACCTTGGATCCAGGGAACTATCGCCCCATCAGTCTGATGAGCCTGATCTGCAAGGTCATGGAACGTATTATCATGGAACTTATAAACAAAGACATTGGCAACCTTCAAACACTGGACCCCACCCAGTTTGGTTTCATGAAGGGCCAGTCTTGTCTCCTGAACCTGATTGACTTCTTTGAATCAGTCTCCACAGCTGTGGATGAGGGTAAGTCGGTCCACACAGCCTATCTGGACCTCGCCAAGGCCTTCAACACTATCCCCTACTCTGGAATCATAGATAAACTTACTAAGATGGGCATTAATCCCTACATCACTTGATGGGATGCCAGCTGGCATACTGACAGAACCCACACTGTGAAAGTAGCCAATTCCAAATCCAGCTCCAGACAAGTGACAAGTGGAGTAACTCAGGGTTCAGTCCTGGGACCATTCTTGTTTGGCATCTACTTCTCTGAAGTACAGGCCAACACTAAGGGACTCTGGCTAACAAAGTTTGCAGATGACTGCAAACTAGGAGCCATTATTGAATCCCCTATGATGTGGATATTCTACAAAAGGGCCTTACAGAAACAGATGCTTGGTGCCAGAGCCATGGGCTCAAGCTCAATGCCAAGAAATGTATAATTATCTCCTTTGGGAAAAAATGTACCCATGAATTGCCACATAGGTGACAGTACACTAAACACCAAAAGTGTGATAAGAGACTTAGGGACACAGGTGGTCAGAGGTCTCACCTTCGATAACCACATCATCACAACAGTCAGGAACTCTTTCTATGTGGCACACCTCATCACTAAGTGCTTTTCATCCAGAATAAAGGAGGTCATTGTCCCACTTCACTCACACCTCATTAGACCCATTATAGAATACAATGCCCTGTTTGGTATGTACCTTTCAAAATATCTGCAACAACTGGAAAGGCCACAGAAATACCTCACTAAAAGAATCACAGGCCTAAAGAAAATGCCCTATGCTGACTGTCTAAAGAACCTCGAGATATACTCTGTCACATATCTTCTCAGAGGCAATCTCTGCTTAACATACAAGGCTATGTCAAACCCAGAGCTGTTGAACATGCTACACTTAAAGAAATCCCAATCCGTCAGAGCCACATGCTCCAGGCCTCTAAACCTTGTCATCACAATGAACAAAACATGCTGGAGGTATAGGTTCCTGACCCAGAGATTTCCCAGACTGTGGAATAGACTGCCCATACATGTCAAGCAGAGCACCTCTTTGGCCATCTTTAAAAGGAACCCTGATGATTGGATGGGAGATAGGAAATTCACCCCGAGGATCACATCAGTTGCCCTGCTAGACAGGGGTCCAGGGCAGTAAATATTGTGTTAAGAAATAGCCAGGGAATTGTTATGGCTAGTCTTGTATAGGCCCTAGGGCCGATAGCCTAGTACCAACCTATGAACCTTATTGTGGCTATGAGGAGTGTACACACCCTTACTGACATGCTAGCCTTTTTTGTGATATGCAATGTGGCCACAATACTGCATATGTTAACATTACACATACTTGATATGTGACATATGACCTGTGCAATCAAATGCAATATCAAACAAATGTGTTAGTTGTGCAGATGCTGATTGAGATGCATACAATATGTCGTTTGCATAAGTGTGCACACCCTTAACATGATGGTTTGTTGCAACACCTGTTAAATGAAGTACAGCAGTTACTATTCCAGGAAGGGGTATACCTGCATGGAACATCTTCACTTGCAATTATGTGGTCACTCTACCCTACAAATATCCCTCAACTCTGCCACATTGCAAGGTCAGCTCATGTGCACAGCCCTTGGAGGTCACACAGTGCCGTCACTATTACTGTGGATTCAGGGTTATGTCTGGCACAATTCATGACCTTGACTATGTTCAGATACAGCCATTTTTAGCAAGCTTTGAATGTATGCTACAGTTCACTGTTGTGTTTCAGGATGACACCCCTCAGCCTTATTACAGATGCTTGACAACTATGAGCCACAGAAGTGTCATTTTGCAGTGTTCCAAATTCAGAACACCATGTCTACCGGCCTAATGCCTTTTAATGAACAGCAAACCTAAAGGTGTACACTGGCACCAGCAAGGTACAGATGGGATGGTGGGCCTGAGGTGGAGTGAGGTGTTGCTTGTGCACCAGATGTATCTTTATTAATAATGTCTGTAGGCTTCAGCCTTGGTCTCAGTACACCATTACACATTGCAACACATGCCTCTGGGAGACTTGATGTTATGCATATGCTACCTTTAGAGAGTCCTGGATGATGTTTCCTGTGGGACAACTCTTCCATCTGATTACCCTAACCCATAGGCCACACTTATGCAGAGTCCAGGTGATTGTCGACACAGGTACTGCACAGGCAGTACTTGCTAGACATTCCTGCAAGTCCCTCAGTGTTGCTGCATGTTTCTGGGCAGCCTCCATGACCAGTTTGCAACATGTGTTGTCATCTGTCTTGAATGAGCATCTGTTTATTTTCTACAGTAATACTGTCCCATACTTCATATTCACATACATAACTCTCTGCACTGTTTGCCATGGTATATGCAATGGTGAGGTAAGGCTACGTCTCCCACTCCTGAGTGCTACATTTTGGGTATGGGAGCCATTCCATAGTTTGTAAAATGTGTGCAAACCATGGCTGCCTCTGTTGCAGGTGAGTGGGCAAATGTCATGGACATACTTCTTGGACAGCAGACCATTACCTGGTGTGACATTGAGGCCCTGTACTTGATGGAAGGTACGTGCTCAAGAAGAGTGAATGCTCTCAGTACCTCAAAAGCTGCTTCCACAATATGTTATTTGGACTGTGTGCACATATATGCTACCAGTGTTTGTTAAGGTATGTATTCCCCATATTTGTTGCCCTAACATAGGATTATTTATTTATTTATTTATTTATTTATGTATTGATATTTGTTAACTGGGTAAGTCCAACTGGGCTCATGGCCCATTTTCAGTGGAGACCTGAGGAGAAAAGCTCCAATACATAGTACAAAAATTACAGAAAAAGTCACAACTTTACAATAAAAATAGATGTTACATTAGTTTTGAGAGAATATTGTTTGAAAATATATATATAATAAGCCAGAGGCATGCATGCATAACATTTTTAAGAAGGATAATCAGGCAAATTATGACATTTGATCAGCTTTGGAAAAAATAACTCATACTAGGTGGTAGTTTTTTTGTGAAGGTTCAGTTTGAAATCTTTCTACATTTTAAGTAAATGATGTATGGAGGTTACTGGTTGATGTAAAATAAACTGAGTGGATTATTTTGCATATAGAATATAGCTGATTAGCCTAAAGTAGCATTTGAGTTGTTATAATGTATAATAGAGTTCAAATATTTCTAGCTTGATGGAGTTTAGAATACAACTGAGAGAGAGAATGGATAGAATATAAACAAGAGAACTGGATGTAGTACTGTGGGATAGTATACTGGTCCTAAATATTTTTAAAGAGGGGTGAGGATTTAATAGAGGGGGGGGTTAGGTAGGCGCATGAGAAGGGCCTTCCCATTTGGAGGACAGATGAGAGAGAAGGATGGATTTGAAGTTGCTGTGGTTTGGTATGTTGCGTAGTGGGGGGTAGAGAGTTCCATAGTTTGGCTATGGTGTAAGACAGTAGTAGTTGGTCAGGGGGATGTGAGGGTTTGTGCACTTGTAGGAGGTTTTGGCTTTCGTATCTCAGGGAGAGGCTGGGTGTATAGGGTATTAGAGATTCGGTGAAAGAAGGGCATTCTGTAGGCTTGAAGATGAGTTCTTGGGCTGTTGTAAGTTGTAGGTATATTAAGTGGTTGGGGAGTTCTAGCCATTTGAGGGTGTGTAGAGAGTGGCAGTGATGGTATGAGTTTTTAGAATTGGTTGCAAATTTGCAGATTTTGTAGTAGCAGGCTTTGAGTTTGGAACACTGGCCAAGTTGTAGGTTGGAGAATAGGGGAGCACCATACATGAGATAGGGGAGAAGGTAGGTAGATGTGAGGGTTTGTTGGGTGGAGGGGCTGAGGTAGCGGTTGTGTCTGTAGAGGAGACCAATTTTTTGATGGGTTTTCTTGATTGCGGAGTAGATGTGGGAGTTGAATTTTAAGTTTTCATCAATGGTAATGCAGAGTAGCTTGGTACTGGAAACAATTTCTAGAGGTGTGTTATTTTGGCTTTTAATGGAGAATAGGTTTTTGTTGAAGTGGGATTTTTTGTTAGGAGTGAAAATCATTAGTTTTGTTTTGTTAGCGTTTAGGGCTAGGTGATTGGATTGCATTCATGATTCTGTTTTGGAGAAGGCTATTTGGGTTTTGAGCAGAAGTTCAGAGGGGCAGGAGGCTGAGCAGATGATGATGGAGTCATCTGCATATTGGATAACTGAAGGGTCAGGGGCGGAGTGGTGGAAGTTGTTGATGAATATGTTAAAGAGGAGTGGGCCCAGTACAGACCCCTGGGGAACTCCTGTGGGTGTGGGTAAGAAAGGGGAGGTTGACTCTTTCCATTGGACATCTTGTTGGTGCATGGATAGGTAGCTGGAGAACCAGGCTAAGACTGAGGGAGAGAGGTGCAAGTATGAGAGCTGGGACAGGAGTAAAGAGTGGGAGATGGTATCAAATGCCTTTGAGAGATCTAGAAACAGTGATGATATGTATTTGCCATTGTCACATGCTAGGTTGATGGTTTCAAGAAAGGATGGGAGGGCAGTCTTGGTGCTGTGGCCAGTGTGGAAGCTGTGTTGAGTAGGAGAGAGGAGTTTGTGTTGGGTTAGGTATGGCATGAGTTGTGAGTGCATAGTTTTTTCTAGTATTTAAGCGAGAGGAGAGAGTATAGCTATGGGTCTGAAGTTGGTTGTGTTTGTGTTTTTACCACCTTTATGGAAAGGGTTGATGAATGCATGGTGCCAGATGGTTGGGACATAGGATTCTTGTATAGATCTATTTATAAGAATAGATATGGGGTAGCCTATAGTTTCAGCAGATAGTCTGAGTAAAGTTGGTGGTTGGTTGTCTGGTGCATTGCGGCATGGTTTTAGCTTTAGGAGTAGTCTTTTTATTGTGTTAGTGGAGACTGGTCTAAGGTTGAAGAGGGGAGATGGAGGAGGGTGAGTGGGGTGTTAGGGGGCAGAGTGAGGGGGTTGGGTTGCAGGGGGGGCTAGGGAAGGAGGTGGATTGTTTAGCTATGCAATTTATAAAGAATGAGTTGAAGTTTGTGGCAATTTCAAGGCTGGTAAGCTTAGGATCAGAGCAAGGGTTGGCTTTATTACCGGGGTTAAGAATGGAGGAGATGGAGTTCCAAAATTACCTTGGGTTGGCTGTGTGCATGGATTGCAGTTTGCAGTAGTAGGTTTTGCAATCTTTTGTTATTAATGTTTTGGCTAGGTTATGTAATTATTTAAATTCTAGGAGGGAGTTGGAGGTTTTCTATTTTTGGTACTGTTTCCACTTTTTGTCTCTTTGGTTCATTATACATTTAGTTTCATGGGATAGCCAGGGGCTGTTTCCATATTACACATTCATTGCTCATATTAGGATCACATTACAGGTTGTAAAATGTGTGGAATATGGTATTGTGATATGCCATTGTGTAGATCTGTAACAGTTGCCATTGTAATAGTGGTGCATACACTGTTGCAGCCACTGTATAAGGGTAATATTTCAGACATGTCCCTACAGTAGGCCATTTGTCCCACCATTATATTCATCTCTGTCCACACATCTTGCACTGACAGGTTGATAGATACACTGCAGTATTCTAACATACCACAAAGGTGGAGCCACGACGGACCCCGGGAACTACCGCCCCATTAGCCTGATGAGCCTGGTCTGCAAGGCCGTGGAATATATCATCATGGAACTCAGAAACAAAGACATTGGTAATCTCCAAACTCTGGACCCTACCCAGTTTGGATTTGTAAAAGGCAGATCATGTCTCCTAAACCTGATTGACTTCTTTGAAGCAGTCACCAAAGCCATAGATGAGGCTAAAATGGTTCACACAGCTTATCTAGATCTCGCCAAGGCTTTTGACACCACCCCCCACTCTGGAATTATAGATAAGCTCACTAAACTAGGTATAAATCCCTATGTCACAAGATGGGTTGCCAACTGCCTCATGGACAGAACCCACACTGTGAAAGTAGCGGATTCCAAATCCGACTTCAGACCAGTGACAAGTGGAGTACTACAGGGTTCAGTCCTGGGTCCTCTCCTGTTTGGTATCTACTTCTCTGAAGTGCAGGCTAACACAGAAGGTCTTTGGCTGCAAACTAGGAGCCATAATCAAAACTCCTAATGATGTGGACAAACTACAAAAGGGCCTCACTGAGACAGATAACTGGTGTCAAAGCCATGGCCTGAAGCTCAGTGCCAAAAAGTGTATTGTCATCCCCTTTGGTAAAAACTCTGTACCCATGAACTACAACATAGCTGGTAGTCTACTTAATGCTGAAAATGTGATAAGAGACCTTGGGACACAGGTGGACAGTAGTCTCTCCTTTGATAATCACATCGCCACAGTGGTCAGGAAATCCTTCTACTTGGCTCATCTCATCACAAAAGGACTCTCATCCAGAAAAAAAGAGGTCATTGTTCCCCTCTACTCATCACTCATTAGACCCATTATAGAGTACAATGCCCCTTTTGGTATGTACCTCACAAGACATCTACAACAACTGGAAAGACCACAGAAATACCTCACAAAGAGGATTACTGGCCTCAAACAGATGCCCTACATAGACCATCTCAAAAACTACAGCTTTACTCCATTGCATATTGCCTACTCAGGGGTGATCTCTGCCTAACATACAAAGCAATATCAAACCCAGAGCTGTTGGACATGCTCCACTTAAAGAAATCCCAATCCCTCTGAGCTACATGCTCTAGGGACCTAAACCTTGTCACCACAATAAACAGAACATGCTGGAGGGATAGATTCCTGTCCCAGAGACTTCCCATACTCTGGAACAGACTTCCTATCTATGTCAAACAGAGCTACTCATTAGCACTCTTCAAGAAAAATCTTGATGATTGGACGGGAAATGGGAAATTAACCCCAGGGATCACTTATGTGGCTCTGCTTGACAGGGGCACAGGAAAATAATTTTCTTGGGTGGCGAAAGCCAGGGTACATTTTTTGGCTAGGCTTATATAGGTCCTAGTACCTACCTATGAACCTATGAACCTATACCCTTCAGATATGCCACCATGGTGATCACTGTGATGCAGTGCAGTTAACAGCATCAATAAGTGAACATGTACAGCATGCATTATGGGTAGGTGTGATAAATGTGTGCATGGCAAATACCATGGCCATAACATGGCCGGTGTATTGGCAAACCTGAACAAAAAAACTCCATACTCACCAACTACAGGCTGTGGCCCAAGTTGTATACCAGTGGACCTGCATAGTTGTGTGAGAGATGTAATATCAGTAGCCACATCTGTGGCATTGGTACAGGGTGGGTGCAACATTTCAGTACATCAACAGTACAAGGCCACAATACTAGAGATTATGCACATCTGTTCATTACTACATTGCAGCAGCAGACTATCTTATCTGACATATGCATGAAGATACTTTACATATGAAGATAGATAAGCATATGCCCCGGGGCCTTACCTACATGCTCCTCATCCATTGTGTGGGTAGCACCCACCTCCACAATGCTATCATCAGGTTCCTGGCTTGGCTGGAGGGTGGGTGCCCCAATGCTGGTGAGGAGCCCCTCAGCATGTGTCAGTGGCGGCAGGATGATATGACTCCCACCTGTGGCTAGCTGGTCCCTCCTAACTGCAGCAGCATGATGACGGGCATGGCAGATGAGATCAGTGTAATGATGTTGAATCTACTCATTTCTGCAGTTATGCAGGCTGACATCATTTACCCTGTCAACGAGCTCGTTGTACAGGGCAGTATTCTCCTGCAGATCATGGGCCATGTGTCCAAAGACGGTTCTGTGATGTTGTCCATGGAAGTTTATTATTGGGAGTATATGCAAGGATATGCTCCCGGGACATGATACCCTGGAAGATATAAACAGGAATAAAGGTCTGAAGACCTCATACTGCAATGATATAATAGTTGTTAATTGACATCTTTCTCTCTCTGCCCCCACCCCACCATATCTGCAACAATAATCTGAACACACAACTCGATGGCTATGTTTACATCAAACCTACTGTTAGGACATATATCCTATTGTTCAACAAATATTGAAATGTGGTTCTATTTATGTTCCATGTTGAAACGCTATCATTGGTGGCCTGTTGCTATCAATGTAACCTGCATGCCATTGTAATGGCCACTGTGGTTCCATATATGCATGAGTTTTGTTTGCTATGCAACTGTTCCAAATCTGATGTTTTGGCTTAATGGGAATATTTATGCATGCTGTTGTAACTAATCCTGGATTTTGTTGACTATTACTAACCCACATATGTCCTAAAACTGCAACACAATAGCATGTTTGGGAAGACTGTTCCCAGCAGGCCCACCTCTCCCACCTCATCTGGCCATGGCACCAGACCACAGCACATCTGGGACCCACCCCGGGACATACTCATCCTCTGGTCCTGCACTACCTTCAGCTGAAACCACCTCAGGGGATGGGGCATTTTCTCCCTAGGAGCAGCCACAGCCATGATCCTCTCACCTGAAATCAGGTCTAGGGTCTGGTGCATAGGGAGCTCCACAGAGAATTAGGGATCTGCTACACACGCTTGAAAGCCTCATGGCACATTTAAGGGGTCATGCTGTCCCTCCTGCTCAGCCCCCATCACAGCCACCATCAGGGCCGTGAAGGTGCAGTGGTGACTAAACATGGGTGGGACCTCAGTCCGACTGTTTCCATTTGGGGACTCATGGGCTTCCAATTTCCAAACATCCCTCCCCATCCAAGGTGTTTAGCCCCCACATGTGTCATTTACCCTCCCTGTATGCTGTCTTGTCTCTCTTGACTGTCTTCCAACCCAACCTACCTCCACAGATATACCTAATATCCTTCCCCTACATACCACTTTCACCTTAACAAAAAAAGGGCAATCTGTTCCCAAAAAGAATTTCACACAATACTTAACTGTCCATTGCACACCTGCTTACAACTGCTTAAAGATGCCTTAATTACTCTGTATTCAAAAGCCCTTGTTCTGGCCAGAAAATAAATTATCAGCCCTTGCAAGTGTCAGACCGAGGGCCCTGCACACCAGAGCCACAGCAATTTACCACTAAGCCATCTGAGCTGCAGATATGTGTGATGTTTTCTCAAGCATATCATGCAGCACAGTCATACAACAGTAGGGAAAATGTATTTTTAAATAAAAATATATATATATATATATATATGTGTGTGTGTGTGTGTGTGTGTGTGTGTGTGTGTGTGTGTGTGTGTTTGTATATATGTAGACATACACGTATATATATATATATATATATATATATATATATATATATATATATAAATATGGGTCTATGTCTTATAATCAAAATTACAGAATATCGAACATAAGACATAGAAACTCACTTAAGTGAAAGTACAGAACATTGGAGCTGTACATTCATGTATGCCATTTCTCTGAAGTGCAGTACAATGGGGATAAAGATTTATATCCTTTTCCTCACTGTAGTGCGATCTTGGAGTTAGTATATTTAAGTAGGTGGGTGTGGGGGGGTGAAGCCTCCCACATGGGGGGTGCAGAGTAGGCTTGTCCCCCTGCAAAAGAGTATTTCTTAAAGTTTTTAACTTTATTTTTAGGGTAGAGGAGGGTGGGGTAGGGGAACAGCTTACACAAAAGTACATCTTCAATGTTCTGTACTTTGCATAAGTACAGCTTCGATGTTCTGTACCTTTGCGTAAGTCAGTTTCGATGTCTTATGTTTGATATTCTGATATTCTGTAATTTCGATCATAAGACATAGACCCATATATATATATATATATATATATATATATATATATATATATATCTATATATATATATATATATATATATATATATATATTTATATATGTGTGTGTGTGTGTGTGTGTGTGTGTGCGTGTAGACATACATATATATATATATATTTATATATATATATATATATATATATATATATATATATATATATATATATATATTTATATATGTGTGTGCTGTGTCTTTCGGCTTTTCCCAGTTAGGGCTTGCCACAGCGGAACTCCCGCCCACTAATGATTGGCAGTTGATTTTTATGTGCCGAGTTACCAGCCCTGATGCACAACCTTCAACGAAGGTACGCCCATTCACGCATGTCTCCACGCAGAAGACACTCTAGCTGAGAATCGAACCAGACAGCGTCTTACTGTGAGGTGACAACACTACCGCAGCACCACCACCGCAATTTTAAGAGTGCATTCAGACATCAGATCCACACTCTGAACCTCCTTCCTCCACAGCTGAACTGTTCTGCCTTGCCACGAAACAGACCATCACATGTGGACACAGCCTAACATTAGGGGGGATATTTAGGGACAGATCGTAGATATGCCTATTTAAAACCTATGAAGTTTGTGCATGATCCATTTCACATTACCATGACTGTTCTGATGGTAGTGGGGTCTGAAAGTTATGTGTCTATCATGGCTTCATTACTTCCACCTTCAGATATTTGCCAAACTAATATAGATGTTTGGAGGAACAGAACAAACACTATGATGTCTTAAATACTGACTTCATGTGCAGATCTGCACAGTTGACAAATATGGCCCACTGCACACCAGGCCAAATGCTATGCCCATAGTAGTTGTTCAGCATGACATCATTAAAGCAAGTCTTGATGACACATATAAATATTCCAACATCATTTATCCCATTATTACAGACCAAGTACTATATTCAATTACATGCTGACATGTTTTATTACTGTGCTCTCTTCTGTGTACCAGTTGGATGTCTTCCTTTTTTTTTTTTGGTAGTAGTTTTGTTTTTTTAGTATTATTTTCACTCTCTCTCTCTCTCTCTCCCTCTCTCTCTCTCTCTCTCTCTCTCTCCACTACAGGAATAAAGTTTGTTTGAATAGTTTGCAACATGGCTTTTGTAAGTGATTCTCAACTACATGTTTGTATAAGGTTCCAGACCTAGGGACAGTGTGTGAGTATTGCTGTTATATGTATTGAATACTACTAGTTTTACAGGGTTTGTGTTTACATACTAATTTTGCATGGCATGCAGTATGTCTGTTCACCACACAGGTCTTGTCTCTGACATATCAGTGCCATTCTCTCCGTTGATTGCTATCAGTGCATGGCAACATCCATTTGTGTTTCTGACTTCATATTCCTGAGTCAGGGCATATTGCAACCAATTCTGTAACACCAGCAAATTTCACAGTATATAACAGTAATATTTCAAATATGGCCCTGTGTTTCAGCATCTGTCCTCCACCTATATACCAGGCTTTGTCCAGATGTCCTGCAGTAAGAGGTTGTTAGGTAATGGCCTAGCATTATTTACTGCTGACATTATTATCATTCCAGTGATGCTGTGGGCTCTCACATAAGTTGTGGGGTAGGGTCCATATATATGAGGGCTACAGCTGGACAAAACAAGTGTAACCCTATGCAGTCTGGAGGTCAGTGTATGGAGAGCACTGTTATATGCCCTTGTAATACATTTTATGGGGGAGGGGTATTAAATGTTTTTAACCTAGGCTGTTACAACATGTGAGGGATATCAGTAATAAGAATATTAAGCTATATGGCTGTACATTTTCATACGTTTCACCATGGGAACAGTGATGGGCTAGAGCTTACTGTCTTACATGCAGTTCTGTTTGTCAGTGTGATAATGACATTTTAAGTTAAGCACTGTTATGTAACAGATACATTTACATTATGACAACTAATACTTTTCCACCTAGTGGTTGAGTACAGAGTGTAATTAGAGGCTGCTGAACTACATCTGTACTTAAGTGTTGATTGATTCTTGTCTTCAAGGCAAGTGTGTTTTTTAATGTTGTACTATTTGAAGGCTTTACCTAGACAGCAAAGTATGTTATGTTTTGCAGATTACTGTATTGAATGTTTTCTTTGAGAGTTGCATTAATCATTTATGTATTTCAACCACCAAACTGCTATAAAAAATGGCATAAATAACTGAAATAGTACACAAATAAACACTTCTATGTATGCATACTTGGGTGTGGTGTCATGTCCTTTGCATTGTGTGTGGGTGTATGTTTCATGCAATAATTCTCGTTTGTAGGAAAGAATCAAACAATGGCCATTTTGAAAAGGTGGCAACTGTAGGACTAATGGCTGTTTGATATGCTGTGCACCCTCTATATATACTCTTTTTATA
>NC_056745.1:1438422415-1438459915 GCF_019279795.1 Protopterus annectens | reverse complement strand
ATATATGTATATACAGATATATATATATATATATATATATATATATATATATATATATATATGCATTTTTCCTGCTGTTGAATGACTGTGCTGCATGTTATGTTTGAGAAAACATCACATTTGTGTACAGCTGAAATGGCTTAGCAGTAAATCACTGTGGCTATGGTGTACAGGATCCTGAGTTCGAGATTGGCAAGGGCTGATTATTTTGTTGTTCGGCAGAACAAGGGCTTTTGGATACAGAGGGATTAAGGCACTTTTAAGCAGTTGTAAGTGGGTTTGCACAGGTTTGCATGGTGGTAAGCAATGCTAACTTCCGGTTAAATAAGCTTATAGACAGTTAGCCTGACAGTGCTTAATCTGTGTAGCCATTGCTTGCCGCCATGCAAACAGGCTTAAACCTGCTTACTACTGCTTAAAAGTGGTTATTCCCGCTTACCCCCATGCTAATTTCTTTAAAAGAAAAGAAAAAAAGGTGATAGGAAAGTGGTGAAAAAGAGACACACAGAGGGAAAAACAATAAGGAAAGTAGCTAGGGATGTGCAGAATGGGTGTAGGGAAGGTCCATAGCTGTCCATTTCTTCTACAGCAACAGCTGTGCATATGTACTGAATTTGAAGGTAGATTTGGACACTCAAACCCCTGAGAGAGGGGTGAGGACAAAAATAATGTGTTGTGAAGCCAATTAGACCAGATTACATGTGTCCAGTGGACATGTGTGCAAAATAGACAGCTATGTATGGGGCAAAGATTTTTTTGGGAACAGATTGACCTTTTTTTTCTTTTTTTTAAGGTGAGAGTGGGATGTTGGGGAAGGATAGTAGGTATATTTGGGGAGGTAGGTTGGGTAGGAAGACAGACAAGACAGACAAGACACCATACAGGGGTGGTATATGACACATGTGGGGAGTAAACACCTAGGATGGAGAGGGGTGTTTGGAAATCGGAAGCCCATGAGCCCCCAAATGGTAACAGTGGGAGTAAAATCCCCACCCATGGGCAGTCACCACTGCACCTTCACGGCCCCAAGGTGGCTGTGCTGGGGGGCTGAGCAGGAGGGGCTGGCTGACCCTCTAAATGTGCCATGAGGCCCTCAAGCTGGTGTAGCAGATCTCCAAACTCCCTTCGGAGCTCACTATGCACCAATCCCTAGACCTGACTTTGGGTGACAGGATACTGTCCACGCCCACTCCCGGGGGAGACGAGCCCCATCCCCTGAGGCAGTTCCACCCAAAGGTGATGCAGGACCAGCAGATGAGGATGTCCCAGGGTAGGTCCCAGATGTGCTGGGGCCTGGTGCCACGGCCAGATGAGGTGGGAGAGGTGGGTCCGCTGGGATGGGCTTTCTCAAGCATTCTATGGTGTTGCAGTTTTAAAACATATGTGGATTAGTAATAGTCAACACAACCCAGGATTAGTTATAACAGCATGTGTAGACATTCCCATTAACCCAAAACATCAGATTTGGAACAGTTGCATAGCAAACAGAACACATACATATATGGAACCACAGTGGCCATTACAATGGCATGCAGGTTACAATTGATAGCAACAGGCCACCAATGATAGTATTTCAATATGGAACATAGAAACACATTTCAATATTTATTGAACAATAGGACATATGTCCCAACAGTAGGTTTGGTGTATACATACTCAATGATTTGGGCATTTAGATTATTGCTGCAGATATAGTGGGGGGGAGAGATGTCAGTTAACAACTTATATATCCTTGTAGTACTCACAACTTTAATGATCATTGCTCTAATCATTACTCTACTGGTATTATTACAATACCTTATGGCCTTGGTTTGGGCAGTGGTATGTTTGTACACAGTGTGTACTTCAACTGCCTTATAGCTAAATTCTACATCTCTTACCTGGTAGAACTGTGAAGGGAATGTTTGTTAACACTACCTGACTGTTTCTACACATATTCACAGATTTCAAGTTAATATTATGCACATACCTCTCAATCTCATAATGCATGCACTCTGGACAAAGTTGACAACATGGGGGTACAGATAAGGACATGTTTTGAATAATGCTGTCATAAACTTGGAGATTTGCTAGAGTGACAGGATTTGTTTTAATATGCATTTTCTGAAGCTTTTGAGGTCTGAAAATCAAATGCATGTCATTATTTTGTGACTACAATTCTGAGATCATCCGACTGATTTGCCAGGGAGACAGAGGAACAGGCAGAAAATATGAGCCATTTATCTGGACATTCTGAAAAAAATCTGTACAGTTGAGAGGTATGATTATACATACAGCTTACTACCACTCCTAGAATTTAACCCATGTCTGTGTCTGCTAAAAATACAACAATTTAAGTAGCAGCAGAGTGTGCTATTTGGATAGTGCTGTCTATTTCTTCAGTGTTTTCTGTCTTAGTCTCTCTTGGTTGTACAATCTGACCTTGTAATTACAACAGTCTTATACATACATTCCTAGACATATTTTTATGTAGCACAGTGTGAGAAACAGTGGTTGACACAAAAGTACTATTCTGATATCAGATGTTCTAAATGCTACATGTCAGCCATACAATACTAGAGTAAACACTACCAGTCCAGGATTTAAATCTTTATTGGCAGGCACAGTTTTCTTATCTAACAGACTTGTGGAGGGAATGCTTGTTAATACTACCTGTTTCTACACATATTCCAAGATTACAAGTTAATATTATGCACATACCTCTAAATCTCTTAATGCACACAGTCTAGACAAAGCTTGACAACATAGGGGTACAAATAGGGACATGTTTTGAATATTGCTGTCATAAACTTGGAGAGTTGCTAGAGTGACAGGATTTGTTTTAATATACATTTTCTGAAGCTTTTGATGTCTGAAAATCAAATGTATGTCATTATTTCTGAGATCATCCTACTGATTTGCCAGGAGGACAGAGGAACAGGCAGAAAATATGAGCCAATTATCTGGACATTCTGAAAAATCTGTACAGTTGAGAGGTATGATTATGCATACAGCTTACTACCACTCCGAGGATTTGAACCATGGCTGTGTCTGCTAAAAATATTTGGATATGGCCATCTATCTCCAGTGTTTTCTGCCTAAGTCTTTCTTGGTTGTACAGTCTGATCTTGTACTTACAACAGTCTTATACAGACTTTCCTAGATATTTTGTTATGTACCACAGTGTGGGTAACAGTGGTTAACACAACATTACTATTCAGAGAATGCAACAATAAATGCCATACAATACCAGAGTAAACACAACCAGTCCAGAATTTAGAGCTTTATTGCCAGGCAGTTACAGTTTTATTTAAATATAACCTATATGGGATTATTACTGTCACATTGTCTGGTTTATTCAGTACAAACCATATACAGTTTTTATGCTGCCAGGTGACTTTCTACTACTTTATATTTATTTGATATGACTACTATAAGCAGGAGCGTTACTCACCAGCCTCACTACACAGCCTTTGCAGCCTGCTGGCATGGGCTTCCTGATTTACAGCCCACTCAGCTGCAGCTATAAGGGAAATAGAGAAATATTTAGGCATACCTATCCATCATATACACAGCCTGGACATCAGTAAACAGTTATTAGTATGAGTACTTACACACTGCTGGGACATCACTCCTCTGCCTTGCTTCTTGGGCCCAATCATCCATGAGCTCCCTCTTTCTTCACTTCAAGTCAGCATAGTAATGCCGGACCTGCTCACCAGTCTGAGGGATAGCAGTGGCACTGGTGAGAGCATGGGCAAGAAGGTCCCAGGCTTCCGCTATAGATTGGGAGCCTTGGTACTGGCCCTGCAGCAGTCTCTAGTCATGGTTTTGTACCAGGAGTCCTACCATGACCTTGGACTCCTGTATGCCCCAGCGCTGCGCACAGAGCACATGCCCTCACCAACTCCTGCTATATGCCTACAGTGGGAAGCTGCAATCAGTTATGAGCTGTATTCCCATGTGAGCCATGATTGGATGGTTTTGAATATGCTGAGCTAAGCTAGGCTATGGGAAAACCTGCTTAGCTAAGGTTGGCAGTGCTTAAAGGGACAGGTTCAGCACTGCTTACCGATGGGCAAATCCACTTAACTGGGCTACTCATTGCTTAACAGTCATATTTACACAATGCTTACACCTGGTAAGGAGAGCTTCACAATGCTTAGCATTGCTTATTTTTCATTTTATAGACTATCTGCTGTATGGCATTGATTCATCACTCATTACATTTTATAAATTTGTTTACTGCCCCTGACATCCCCCAGTGTGCTTTCATTACATTTATTCATGTGTGACTACTATTGTATGAGGCACTTGTGTTTACATGGGGGTTTCACAACTTTATTGAACTGACACCTCACATCTGGACCTAATGCAGTACTCTGGTTAACAAATATATGTTACTTAGTAGCTAATAATAAAAAAAATGTTTATGTACTGCTTTCACATGTAAAATACAAACTGGTTACAGTGGGGATCAAACCAGGAATGACTGCTTACAAAGCATACACTCAAACCACTATACTATTGCAATACTGCTCATGCTGGATGTCTCTTACTATTTAACGTTATGTACTGTTTAAGCTAGATTAAGCATAGCTAAGCAATGGGCACACCCACACAGCTTAAACTTTATCTCATTTATAAAAAAGAGAATTTTCGTTGTGTTATTTTATATATACCCTTCAGAATATCCCTGCTAATGCTGAACCTGTTATTTTATCAACTTTCTGCTTTGTGGGACAATTGTCCTTTTTGGCTTTGTCCACATTCCTTACTCTGAAAGGTTGGGAGGTGTGCACTATGTGCTTATGCTACCTGTGTTATCTTAATAACTTTTGGCTTGGTTGGGACTATTGTCCCTTATGCCTTTGACCAGATTTGTTATCCTGATTGGCTGGGGGTGTTACAAGTTTTCTCGATCATTTTTAATTGCTGAAAGGCAATTCTGGAGTGCAGGGGACATGTGTATTGTGAGAGCTTTGCTCTCAGACACACCCCCTGGGGTCGTACATGAAACTGTGTGGATTTTAGAACATGGCAGTGTGCCTTCCTAAATATGCATGACGTGCTGCCGTGGTGAACAGCAACGGTCCCTTCTTAATTGGCCTTGTTAGAAGTATTTCTTGCGTGTTGTGGTATTGAATTCCATTTTTTAAATATCTGATTGGAGAAGAGAGAGTCTCCAAAGCTGTTGTTAGACTTTGTGACTTTTAATAGAAACTTTTCATAGGATCTCAGCATTCTGGAGTGAGAATATGGTAGAATAAAGTTTTTGAGTACTGGGTAGTTGTCGGCTGGTAGAGTAAGGAGTAGGCAATGGTTAATTGGTTCAGGGATAATTGATAGGTAATGAAAGCCAAATTAGTATGTGTAGGGTAGAGAAGTGATGAATTCTGGATGGGTGATTTGCAGCAACGTTTGCTTTTTTATTATAGCATGTTTCAAGTTTGTTTATATCAGTTTTTCTTAGATTTGTGAAGATGGAGGAGGCGTAAAGAAGAGTGGAGAGTAAATGTGTTCTGGCTAATGCGTGTCGAGTGAAGTAAGTGAGATATGGTTTGGATCTGTATAGAGTACCAAGTTTCATGTGAACCTTTTTGATGGTGAGAGCTAAATGTTTGTTGAATGTTAGACCTTGATATATTGTTACTCCAAGAAGTTTGGTGTGATCAGCAGGTTCAATTTTGGTTTTATTGAAAGAGAAGATGGCAAAAGGGTGGGGGTTGCTGTTTGATTTTATTTATTTACCAGGAAAGTCTGACTTGGAACAAAGCTAATTTTCAGCAGAGGCCTGGGAAGAAATGCTCCAGATGCATGTATTTGTAACATGGAAGGAAACCTGAGCACCCAGAGGGAACTCACATGAATGTAGGGAGGACATGCAGACTCCACACAGAAGACACTCCAGCCAAAAATTGAACTGGAGATCCTCTTACTGTAAGGCAACAGCACAACCACTGCACCACTGCACTGTTATGATTTGAGAATAGCATTAGTTTAGTTTTATTTGTATTAAGTATTAATTGGTATTCTGCAATACAGTTCTCTATATTACTGAAAGATTTTTGGGTACTTTCAAGGAGTGCTGGCAGGGATGGGGCTGAGCAGATTAGGATGGAGTTATCAGCATACTTATCTATGGTGGCTAGATGTGGGGCAGAGCAGAGCTTGTTGGTGAAAATGGTGAATAGTCATAGGCCTAGTATGGACCCTTGTGCCACCCCTATTGAGATGGGTAGCAGGTAAGAGAGGTCATTATGCCACTTAACTGCTTACTGTTGATCTGTTAAATAACCATGAAACCAGGGTAGAGCAGACTGAGAAAGGATTAAGGTGGCTAGTTCTGTGAATAGTTTTTGGTGTGATACTGTGTCAAAAGCCTTACACATGTCGAGGAAAACAGAAGAAACCATTTGGCCATTATTTCTGGGCTCTTTGATTTGGTAAAATATAATAGTGCTGTTGTGGTGCTGTGTTTGGGTCTAAAACCATATTGAGTAATAGAGAGCAGGTTATTAATTATTAGGTAGTATAGGAGTTGTGTATGAATATTTTTGAAGGATTTTGGCTAGCGGTGGGAGTGTAGCAATTGGTCTGTAATTAGAGAAGTTGGTTGAGGAGCCACCTTTGTATATTGGCCTGATGTAGGAAATTTGCCAGAGCTTGGGGATGTATTGTTCAGAGATGGATCTGTTTATTAGTAGAGAGATGGGATAAGTGATGGCATCTGCTGCTAACCTGAAGAATATGTTAAGAAGTAGATCAGCAGCCAGGGTAGTGGGCTTTAGTTTGAGTAAAAGTTTTTTGATAGCACTTGTTTGTATTGGCCTGATAGAAAAAGAGTTAATGAAGGGTTTGGATTCAGGTGGGATTTTTAGTGAGGTGTGGTAGTCATTTTTTTCTAGGGATAGCATTAAATTGATAAAGGGTTGGTTAAATTGAGAAGCTACGCTATCTGATGAATTAGAAGAAGTGGGAGATGGAGAAGCCGATTGACCAGGATTAAGAAATTGTTTTATATCACCCCAAAATGTGGGAGGATTGTCTGGGTGAGTTTGTTGGATTTTTGTATAATAGGCCTTTTTATCATTTAAGATTTGCTTTTTGTCTCAGTTTCTTAATTAACAGTAGGTAATTAAAGATGATTGTTTTTTGCTGGCTTGATATTGAGACCAAGCTCTGTCTCTCTGCTTGAGGAGTTCCCTGGTCTCTTTGACTATACATGGCAGACTGCTTGTTTTGACAAGAATCTTCCTAAGGGGTGCCTGTCTATTTACAATATCCAAGAAAGTATTTTTGAAGTAGTCAAGTGCTAAGTCAAAATGAAGGTATTTTTGAGGAGCCTAGTCACATTGTTGTAGAACAAGGATGAAGGTTTCAGGGGATAAATTTCTTTTGTTGTGTATGCGTTTAAATGTGGTGTTTTTTGAGAGTTTGTCTTGTGTCTTATTAGGTAGGTGGGATGATGGTCACTGATACTGTCAGGGAGGCAGCCAGCAGTGTAAGCTATTGAGGGCCTGTTTGTTAGCATCCAGTCCAATACTGACTGCTTGTTGCTATGTTTATTGATTCTGGTAGAGAGTGTATTAATTGAAAGAAACCATATAGATTAATGAAGGTGGTTGGGTTGTTTGAGGAGCAGGTGGACCAGTCCAGGATAAAGTCTCCCGAAATAATAATTTCCTGATTAAAGGTGGATGTAGACCAGTTTAGTAGGTTTTCTATAATGGGAAAGTAGTTACCTGGAGGGATATAAGAAGCAATTACTATAATATGTTTTTTTAGTTTAGCTGAAGACAGGAGATTAATGTTTCAGAATGATTGGTATGGGGTTTCATATGTTAGGTAATCTAAATTCAGTGTGTGCTTATATACCATGGCTATAACACCACCTCGTTTGTGTGCTCTGTCATGTCTGAGCATATTGTAGCCCTGGGGTAACATTTTGGTGTTTTTTATGTCTGGCTTGAGCCATATTTCTGTTATAATAACAATATCAGGTTGGTACAGACAAAGGGCTACATGGAATTCATGAACTTTATTTAGGACGCTTCTTATGTTCCTGTTTAGGATTATTAGGTCTAAGCTATTGTATGTTAGGATAGTACTATTTTGAGATGTGGTACTGTCTAGTGGTGGACTAGGTTGGTGGTTTGAGGACCTGGATCGGGGTGTATGTCCCCACATAGTATAAGGTTATTCACTGAAGTGGGGAATAAGTGTGTAATTTTGGGAGGAAGACTAGTTAATCTAAGAGCAGGTATAAGGTTATTCACTGAAGTGGGGAATAAGTGTGTAATTTTGGGAGGAAGACTAGTTAATCTAAGAGCAGGTATAAGGTTATTCACTGAAGTGGGGAATAAGTGTGTAATTTTGGGAAGAAGACTAGTTAATCTAAGAGCAGGTATAAGGTTATTCACTGAAGTGGGGAATAAGTGTGTAATTTTGGGAGGAAGACTAGTTAATCTAAGAGCAGGTAGCATTTTCTTGTAGTTTCACATATCTGAGTGAGAAGAGCTCTAAGGTGGAGCTAATATAGAGCTGCATGGGGGTGTGTTTAGGTGAGCTGGGGACTGGATGCTAGTGATGTAATACATGTTAAAAGAGGTGATGAGGCAGACTGTGGTGAGTAAGCATAGTAGTATTATGTGTTGAAGTAACATTTTAGTTTAGATGCAGTGTTGAGTAGAGGGGTTTCTGTGAGGCATATAGGTATTTTGTTTAAAATTGTGGCACCCCCCTATTGAGAAGAGGTACCAAAAGTATGAATATGAACGGGAAGACATGGAGTGTGGTGCAGGTTCAAGTGACTGGCTAGAAAGTCAATAGCAGTGGAAACTTGTATATTTAGGGTCAGGAATCCTGAACAGTATGGAAATTATATTGCAGCGTTGAGGTTAATTTGTCTATCTTTGCTGTTAGTGGAATTAATTCCCTGTCTCTGCTGTACCTGGTATAGTATGAAGTCTGTGACTGACACTTTACACTTTCTAGTAATGGCCACATTAGTATAGTAGACTAGTGTAGGGGAGGGGTTCTTTATCAAGAGAAACAGATTAGAAGGTTGACTAGGGTCACCCGCTGGTGTGCATGCAACTACTTTTACAACTGGTACAAATGACAACGATTAACTATTTCAGAGTAAAATGTATCCCTTTGCATAGATTGTTAGGATTTCGTTAAGGAGAAGTAGCCCATGTATTCAGGTCTGAAATCCGTTATTTGTTTTTTTTTTTGTGGGTTTTTTTTGGGTGTGAGGGATAGGTGGTAGACAAAAAGGTATAAGTATATAGCTAGAAGTAAGGATGAAAGCAGGCAGTTGTAATGTAAAAAGATGGTATAATTGGTCATAGGTGAGTGTGAACAGAAGGGGAGAAGTGTTTGACTGGAGAGAGTCAATGGGAGAGTGGCTAGTTAGGGATAAGTGTAGGTGTAGTGGGGAGCAGATGGGATATGAAGGCAGGGTATGGGAGTGAAGTGAGTCCAAGCAAAGTGAGGGTGAATGGAGCTATCTGAGCCAGAGCCAGAGATCACAGTGAACAGCAAGATACCAATCTGTGAAGTGGAAAGAACTGGTAGGTAAGAACAGAGCAAGATGGATGCAGTAAATGTGAGTAAAGATGGGAACTAAAATAATAGTGGGATGAGTAATTAGGGTAGAGACATCAACTACACAGGAGGAGAAGCTAAAATGCACATATTTCATATAACAGTGGAAGCTGGTATTAGTGAAGAAGGAACTGATAGGGTAAGGAAGCTAGTCAGTGATGGAGACAAAAAGCGAAGGAACAGAGAAGGAGGACAACTCAGTGGTGTGCAAGAAGTTGGAAATTAACAGACATTTACCAGGAAATATGTAACAATATTAATATACACTACATATAATGAAATGCTGTAGAGCCATTGATACTGATTAGGCAGGAGTAGTACAGCGTTGGCTATAACCTGGTGAAGCTGAAGTCTGAAAAGCTGTAATTTCCAGGTCAGGGATCCTGGGAACAGGGGAGAAAGGAAAGACGGTTAGATAAAGATACCAGCAATAAAGTCAGTAACAAAAGGTTACAGAGAGTTAGAAGGAAAGGTGGGCTGTATGGTAGCACAGAAAAGATAATAGTATGCAGAGGTAAGTGAGAAAGTAAAAGAAACAATAACACAGTACCAATAAGCAGTTAAATAATAGTACACATTACAAATAAAAATAATAATGCAGCAACATGGTTATACAGAGAAATGTAACTTTAGTAAGTTCTAAGCCATTAGCTAAGACCTACGATGGAGAAAAATACCTAACATAGACTGCAATGTCATACATGTATACGTAGCAATAGTAGTCTGCTAGCAACACATATGACCTACTATTATATGAACGAGACATGAAACAGCAAAAAAACAGTATATTAGGACAGCACACACTACTCCTGTACTTTATACACTGCTATACTTTACTGCCTTAATTTACTACTATACTTTATTAGTATACTTTACTACTTTATACTACATTTACCTATACTTTGTACTAAGATGTTTTCTACAAATGACTGGAGATTATTACTGGGTCTTGTAATGTGGTGAGAAAGAAGAGGTGATAGAGTTGGAAGGTATTAATATGCAACAAGTATCTGATATCGTGAGGATGGAGTTTCTACTAGGGAACTCAGAACAGCAATCAGCAGAGGTGATGTACGATAGGTGACTGTAGCATTATGTTAACAGCTAGGGGTGAGGTATAGAATCAATGATCATGTAATAGAGTGGATGAGTTTAGATAGGGAATGAGGCAAGATACACCTTATCCCTGAACTGTTTTTACTGACCAAGGAAAACCTGGCACAAATATTAAGGGAATTAATACAGTGCTGGGTGGAATGAGGTCTGAGCAACAGTATTAATACTTCTACAGAATCCTGCATGCTATTATTGGAGGATGCATACTGGATATTACAGTAACCATTAACTATTTGCAGTACTCTGGAATGGAGTCTGGGCAGACATATTACCAAAATGAGTTGTTAGTGATTAGAACAAACAGATGGAAAGAAAATATATTGGTTTATCAATATATGAAGTATGGATAAATACTGTGAAGTATGGTTGTTTTCTAAAATATAGGCTTTCACATTAGAAAGTGAGGATGAAAGTTGGATATTTATTGGGCAGGTGATTTGGGAAGCTGGAAACCTAATGGGAACAATAGAAGTGGTCTGAGTTTTAATATTGTACCTGTTGTTTTACACACAATGGATATTGTGATGTGTTCAGTAGATTAGTGGGTTACGGAGTTTCAAAATGTGTATGTGGGATAGTTTTGTGTGGCTGAGAATGGAGGAGGGTATTGTGAAGGGTAGGCTGAGGGTTTGTAGAACAAGGGATAAATGGTGTATGCCAGGATTTTATGTTGTGCTGCAGCAGTTAATGTGGATCAAAGACAGAGAAGAAACAAAGGAGAAAAGAATGGGAATTAAGATGGGAAAGATCAGACAAGGCTAAGCAGGGGCAGTGGGAGTGATAATTAAAGGAAATAAATGGAGAACAGATAAAGAGGTTAAGAGGCTGATGGAGAGATGGTGGATATGTGGTGAAAAGTGAAGAACAGTTTGGGAATATTCTAGATATAAACCAGAGAATGTAGCAAATCGGAGGTAAAAGAGATGAAAGTGCTGTAAAACCTGTGGAGGAATAAGTGAGTAGGGTTGGCAAATGTTTGAGAATTTGGAAAGATTACTTATTATATATAGGGTGGCAGTTAGTAAGATCAACCAGAAGAAGAGGTGGAGAAGGATGAAGAAAGAGAAACGTGTAGGAGATGATGAGAAAAAAAGGAGTGTTCTTCATGCAGCCAGTGTAGAACAGGTAATGAACTAAGATGTGCTATTGTCTGAGAATTCTGGAAGGAAGGGAGGAAATCGAGAAAGTAAGTTTGAGCTGAATGTAAATAAGAAAATATGGGAAAGCAGTAAAACATGGAAGGAGCTTTGAAAGATTAGCAAACAATGAAAGGATAGAGCCTGTACATAATAGTCACCTACAAATGATTCATAGATGGTATAAGACATCAAGAAAGTTGAGCGAAGGAGGTATATTGGCAGACGAAGAGAACAGATGATGTTGGTTGATACAGTCAGACAGTTTGCATATATAGTGGGATTGTAAGAACAGAAAAAGAAAGGAAAGTTGTCTGCTATGTTTATTTGGAGTACATGAAAAAAAGAAGTGTATCATATAGGGAGTAGCAGCTATTTCTAACTTAAGGCAGAATAGGTCAAAAGTCGTAAAGCAAAGACATGGCAGGAGGCTGAAGAAGGAAATAAGAGAAAGTCATGTGATGCATGAAAATATGTTTGCAATAGGGATAAATAAGAGCAGATAAGATGGAGGTGTTAGAGTGGGAGGAGAAAGAGAGAATAAAAGGCAATGGGTCTACATCTAAATTTGGAAGTTTCAAAACTTTTGAATTTCTTATAGTTGAGACCATAAGACTGAAGTTTTAAAACTCAAAAATGTAAATAAAAAAAAAAATAAAAACAAAAAAACTTTTTTTACATTTTTCAAGGGGGAGCAAGCCCCCCATACACCCCACACACCCCCTACTAATTAAATATACCAGCTCTTATAACGCACTACAGAAAGGAAAATTGTAAATATACCGTTCCACATTGTACGGTGATCTCCATTAAACAGTATATATAATTTTCCATTTTAGTGGTGTCGTATATGCTATTATCCTGGCCATGTTGACTGTGTTAATTATTGTGTTGATTGGATATTTCGTATTACACAGTTCTTCAGTGGGAGGCTTCCTGTTTTTGTCTTTTGTTCTATATATACATATATCTATATATATATATATATATATATATATATATATATATATATATATATATATACATATATGGGTTCTGGACGTTTGCTCGAATGAGCAAACGACCGAAACCCAAACGGCCGGGCATACTTACACGAAAGTGCTTTTCACCGAAGAAGCACTTTAGCATAAGTATTCCTGTTGCCGAGGCTGTACTATGGTGCGGGTAAGGGAAAATCCCCTTTTCCCCAGTAGTGCGGTCTCGGGGGAAGAATATTAAAGTAGGGGGGTGTGGGGGGCTAAAATGTTAACGTAGTTTTTTTTTTTTTGTAACACGCTTTAACGAAAGTGCTTTTTTTCGATAAAAGCACTTTTGTTAAAATGTGTTCAGTTATTATGGATTCAGACATTTGCTTATTCGAGCAAACATCCTAGATTCATATATATATATATATATATATATATATATATATATATATATATATATATATATATATATATAGTTTACTATCAAAATGATGAATAGAAAAATAATTTCTGTTCGACAGACCGAATACAAAAAAGCAAAAGTCAAAATTTAGAAAAAGTCACAATCTCAACTCAGCTGAATGAATTCAGCAGATTTGACATTGTTGCCGAAAACATTACTTGTTGTTCATATAGGAGCTCAGGTAAAGGAAACTCCTATACCTAACATCACATTTTTGCATTGGGACAAGCCCGCCTGCACCCCCCACATCCCCTGCTAACCGTATATTCCAACTCTGACATTGCTCTACAGTGAGGAAAGGGATGAATTTCCCAAACTGCACTGTACCGTGATCTCTTACAGTTCTTTGAGTTTATATTAGTGAATGCAAAGTGCATTTGCTGATATAAACTTTCGAACACTGAGATGTTCAGCCAGATGGAAATTCGAACATCTGTGTTTTGAGTCTTCTATCTGTGGGCATCTCAACTCAAGATTCTGATATTAAACATATATATATATATATATATATATACATATATATATATATATACAACTAAAATTAAATGCACTCAAACAAATTGAACGAAGAGAAGAAATTTTAACTAAGAACTGAACTTCGTGACAATAAAAGCATTCAAAAAATTTATAGTAAATCACACCAACAACTCTTGTAGAACTTTAGCGCTTCCGTCTTATTTATTATCAAGACTTCTTCAGAAAGACATGTTTCATAAGTATGAGCAACCATTTTCACTTCCTTTATATACATTAGTTCTAGCAGGCCATTTAAATTAACAACAGTTCCTTTCCAATAGTAAAGTGTGAACAAGCAGGGTGCTGTGTGCATTTTCATTAACATTACAATCGCAGTTACATAAGGTAAATTAGTGAGACAGTAATAGCCTTGTGGTGCCGTGTGCATACTAAAAGGGATTGTGTGCAAAATGGGATCGTGTGCAAAAAAGGGGATTGTGTGTAAAAAGGGACTGTGTGCAAAAAGGGATTGTGTGCAAAAAAAAAAATTGGGGGGGGAACCGGGAAGGATGACAGTCATGCTGTGATGATTCTAATATAAACACGTAACTTATGAGTCTTTGCCTCCAAAGGTAGGTTCATAGGTTCATAGGTTCATACTAGGCTATCTGCCCTAGGGCATTTATAAGCCTAGCCAGAATGTGTTTGGCTTTCGCCACCCATTTTAAATTTATTTTGCTATGCCCTTTTTCAAGGTTAGTATACTGTGCCTCTGTCTAACAGTGACACAGAAGTGAGTAGAGCTGGAGTTTCTTTAACTGGACAGCATATGGCATCTGTTTGAGCCCTTTGATCCTCTTGGTGAGGTACTTTTGGGGTCTTTCCAGTTGCTGCAGGTGTCTGGTAAGGTATATCCCAAAAGGGGCATTGTACTCAATTATGGGCCTGATGAGGGATGAGTAAAGAGGCACAATGACGTCCCCTGATCTAGATGTGAATCCCTTCATGATTAGGTGGGCTATATAAAATGTTTTTCTAACCACTTTGGCCACGTGGTTGTTAAATGAGAGATTGCTATCAACTTGGGTCCCCAGGTCCCTAATTGCTTCTTCTGTACTTAATGGATTACCACCTATGTGGTAATTTGTGGGCACTTTGTTTTTGCCAAAGGGGATGATTATACACTTTTTGGCATTTAGCTTGAGGCCATGGCTCTGGCACCAGTTGTCTGTTTCTATGAGGCCCTTTTGGAGGATGCTTGTATCGGCTGGAGAGTCGATTATGGTGCCCAGTTTGCAGTCATCTGCGAACTTGGTCAGCCACAGTCCTTCCGTGTTGGCCTGTACCTCCGAGAAATATATACCGAACAAAAGAGGTCCCAGGACTGAGCCTTGTGGGACACCACTTGTAACTGGTTTGGAGTCTGACATGGCTCCAGCAATTCTAACCATGTGGGTTGTGTCCTTGAGCCAATTTGCAATCCATCTAGTGACATAGGGTTTTATATTTAAGCTGGTGAGCTTATCTATAATGCCAGAGTGGGGTATTGTATCGAAGGGTTTTGCGAGGTCCAGGTAGGCTGTGTGGACCACCTTCCCCTCATCAATGGCCTTGGAGACTGTTTCAAAGAAATCAACCAGGTCTAAGTGGCACGATCTGCCCTTAACAAAGCCGAACTGGGTAGGATCCAGTGTCTGTAGGTCCCCAATATCTTTATTTATGAGGTCCATGATGATCCTTTCCATAGCTTTACAGACCAAGCTAGTCAGGCTTATGGGGCGATAGTTTCCAGGATCCGTTGAGGCACCACCTTTATGGAGAGGGACCACTGTTGCTGTATGCCACTCTTTGGGCACATATCCTGTAGTAAGGCTGAGATTAAACAGTAGTTTTATGTTTGGGTTTAGCTCTTCTTGGAGTTCATGTAGGACGCAGCCCAGGACACCGTCTGGTCCCATTGATGCTGTGTTTTTTGCTTTGGAGAAGGTGGCTCTTACCTGAGCAACTGAAATGTCAGGGAGGCAGCACTCTGCTGGGATAGATATTTGCCCTTTTGGTGGGCTAGGATGTTGGCAATGTCTGTGGGTGTGATGTATTTTTTGTCATTTTGGACTAATTCTGAGCATATCTGGGAATTCCCACCCAGGTTCCTAACATAACTAAAGAAAGCCTTGTGATTATCCTTAGTGTCCTGTGCAATTTTTCTCTCGAAGCTGGCCTTAGACAATTTTATGAGTGCCCGTAGTTTTTTGCTAATACTGATCAGAGATGCCTTCCCTTTTTGGGATTTTGCTCTATCATGTAGTAGCTTCCTCCTTCTATTGTATAGTTTGTTTATGGCTGGGGTCCACCAGACAGGACGTCTGCCTTTGGAGGATTGGGTCTTGGTTTTATTTGGGATTGCATGATCCATGCATTCCTGAAGGTGTTCATAGAATGCATTTATAAAGGATTCTGCGGTCTGGGCCATATTTTCCACAGGCTCGTGGGCTTTCAAGGATTCTACCTCAGTTTTGAGGAGTGTGAAATTTGCTTTAGAAAAGTTTTTCACTGTGGTTTTCTGGGCAGCGGGTGGGGTCGGGATGTGAATATCTAGTGAGATTAGTTTATGTTCTGATCTTACCAGTGAGGGATACACTTCTGGTCTGGAGCATAGAGTCCCCATGTTGGTGATGATCAGGTCCAGTATGTTTCCCCTTTTGTGGGAGTGGTAACAAGTTGTTCCATAGCATTTGAGTTTATATATTCTAGGAACCTTTGGGCTAGGGTGTTGGAGCTAGAGTAATGCTCCCAGTCTATGTTTGGGTAGTTGAAGTCGCCCAATATAATGGTGTCTGGAGAGACCTTCAAATTTTCCAGTGTTCTCAGGAAGGCCGAGTGGGGTTCCTGGGCTTGGGAGGGTGGTCTGTAGCAGGCTATAAACTTGAAGGCAGTTTTACCCACTGTTAGTTGCACATGGATAGTCTCTGATGCTTCGTGCTGTGCCACCAACCTGGAGGTGTGGGCATCTTTGACAAATATTGATACTCCCCCTCCTTTTGTGGTTCGGTCCAAGTTTTGGGGCCGAAAAGCATGGTATGAGGTATAACCTGGTAGTGCTGGGGTGCTCTCGGGAGCCTTGAACCAGGTTTCTGTTACTGCACAGATATCGATGTTCTCCATGCTAAGGAGAGTTTCGACTGCGTGCATCTTGAGGTTTAGACTTCTGGCATTGAGTAGCATTACTCTTAGTTTCTTATCCCTTGTGATACCTATGGAGGTGGGTTTGTCTTTGAGCCTTGCCTAAAAGGCACTATGGGGAAGCAAGAGCCTTTGCCAATATCCGAAAGCCCAGGGGTGACAGGTGCAAGCCGTCCCTAGTGAAGCATCGTGGCTTGTCGAGCATGTCATCCCAGGCTGACAGGCATTGGATCCCCTTTGAATGACACCAATACTTAAGCCAATTGTTGAAATTGATCATCTTGTCTTCATATTGTGGCATCATTCTTGGTGAGGGTAAGATGCTACTCAAGGTCAGGGTCATACCGGCCTGGGCTACATGCTCAGAGAGCTCCTCTATGTCACTTTTCATGTAGTCCATGGAGGTATGTCTCAGGTCATTCACACCAGCATGGACAATGACCGAGTCATATTTGTACTTGCCTTGGAGTGACCTGAGTGCTTGTGTTATGTGGCAGATTCTAGTGCCCGATAGGCAGCTCACCGTGACCTTTTCCTTGTTCAGCCTGGTGAGCGGGACGGCAGTGTGCCTGACGATAGAGTCGCCTATTACAAGTGTATCAGGTGTGTTGTTTAGCCTTAAGGGCTGTGACTGTTCGGCACACTGGCTTTGTGAGCTATGTGTTGCACGTGTTTTGTTTTGGGGTAGTGGTTGCTTGGGTGTCTGCTTTGGAGGTCTCTGCTGCTTAGGCAGATTTTTATTTAGAGCCTCAGTATGTTTTGTGTGTTTATGTGTTTGGTTTGCTGTCATGGTAGGTCTATGTGAGACTGGAATTGTAGTGAGTGTGGTTTTCTTCTCCTCCTGACTGGTTACGCCAGTACTGAGTTGAGAGAGCTTAGCCTCCAGTTTGGCTATATGGTTGCATCTCTCACATGTGTTGGAATTTGTTGGGAGGAGGAGAGGGTTGTCTGTCTACATGAGGCAGTTGTAACATTGCCTCAAGATTCCCAGATTCACTAGCTGGACCAGAGAGGAGATTGGCAACTGACCTTTGGACATGCTAGAATAGTATTGGGAATCCCTTTATAATTGAAAAAAGGGCCAACGGGGGACAAGGTACTCAAGGGGAGTTTGTAAGGGTGTAGTGCTTTTAATTTTTTAGTGCTGACTTATATAATTGCTTTAGTGAGCAAGTGCCAAGTAACTTAAATGCAATGTGTTACAAGTAACTTAAATGCAAAAACGACAAACAGTAACTTTCTTTTAAGTGAAACAAGGAAATAAGTATAGTAAGCAATTCAGATATCACTAGGGATCCACAGAAACACTGAAAAGCTGGGTTTTAGGTGGAATTAGCATTTCAGGGAAATAACAAGCAAACAAACAACAAGCATACAAACAAAGCTAGATTCAGCAGGCCTAGATCTAGTCTATGCTACAGCAAACAATGTGTACCAATTTCAGTAAGAAACAGTTCAAATATGCAGACACTATAAGCCTTTAACCAGAAATTCCCAGCTCAGAAGGGCAGAGTCCAGCCTCTCCTCCCACAAGAGTGCAGACCACGAACCTTCTTAATGTAAAATAACTGGCCTGAAACCCAAGTGCTTAAACCAGAACTAATACACTTTTAGAATAACAGACACTGACCTTAGAACTCTAAACTAACTAGTTTATCACACTACAACAGTACGCAGTTATAAGATGAGCCATGGAGTTTACTGGGCTGCACCTTTCCGAAAGGTGTATTTCACAGTGTATGACATCAGCTGCCTTGCCAAAGTAGGGCAATTGAATTGTAGTGAGTGTGACAAGCCTAAAAAGGATTGGTCTCTACACAGACAGAGGCACACACACACACACACACACACACACACACACACACACACACAGAGTTGCCTTGTCTGGGATTACAACTCCTGCCTAACTAGTTTATCACACTACAGCAGTGCGTAGTTATAGGATGCACCATGGAGATTACTGGGCTGTAACTGTCTGAAAGTTGTATTTCACAGTGTATGGCATCAGCATCCTTGCCAAAGTAGCACATTTGAATTGTAGTGAGTGTGACTAGCCTGAAAAGCATTGTTCTTTACACACACACACACACACACACACACACACACACACACACACACACACACACACACACACACACACACACACACAAACTTGCCATGTCTGGGATTAGAACTCCTACCTAACTAGCTTATCACACTACAGCAGTACACAGTTATAGGATGCGACACAGAGATTACTGGGTTATAACTTTCCGAAACATGTATTTCACAGTGCATGACATCAGCAGCCTTGCCAAAGTAGGGCATTTGAATTATAGTCTGTGTGACTAGCCTAAAAAGCATTGTTCTCTACACAGACAGAAATGCACACACAGTTGCCATGTCTGGGATTATAACTCCTACCTAGCTAGTTTATCACACTACAGAAGTACGTAGATATAGGACACACCATAGTGATTACTGGGTTACAATTTTCACAGGGGTGTATTTCAAAGTGGATGACCTGTGCAGGCTTGTCATAGTAGGGCTATGAGGAGGGCAGTGTATATGCATGGGCCATAACCCATTCATCTAGAGGTTGACGCACCACATGTGGGCACATGCAGGGTTATGCTCCACAGGTACGTGTATACAGCTGCTAGATGACTATTTCCCTGTACAGTCATGTTGCACAGCTAGCACTTGCACCACACAGTCCATAATGCTGGCAGATACCAGTAGCTAAGGCCTACAGTGATTGACATCTGAACCTCATGTGGTTGTAGCCATTTGGCTGTGTGCTGGCTGGGACAGGCCAAATAATGGATGACCCCTTGTGACAGTCACTCTCTTCCACACATCTATGTACATCTACTTTTGGCTTATTATAGTGTGTTGTCCTTAGATATATGCCTGTATTCCTATCCACTGTGGGTGCAAAACATGAGTGGTGCATATTGAGGAGTGTCTGCACTAACATTTGCAACTGCCAGATATGTCTGATCCACTGTTGTTTGCAGACATGGCCTTTATTTGTTTAAGTGTGTGAGCATGCCCAGTATGACCTTTCAGTATGTTGTTGACTGACATTGCCTTCATTTCTCTAAGTGTGCGAGCATGTCCAGTATGCCCTTCTGTATTGAATGTGTGGATTGATACCAGGTAGTTTGTACTGTAGTGCAGACCTTTGTGTTGCACACCTACAGGTAGTATACTTTTTCTGCAGGGTATCCATTGATCATTTGGCAATATGGGGACAAACTGTGCAGAGGATAGTGTGTACTGTAGGTGATTGTGTCTGTGCTGCTTCAGCTGCATGGTACTGCTGTTAGCAGAGATATTCAGATGTGTACTGTTATACAAAGTGATGTTTTCTGTCCTCAGGTGGACATTCTTGCTCACAGTGATGTCTTGGGGGACAACGGTGACTGCAGCTGTGTCCAGTATTGTGGGCAGACACCTATGTATTCATGGTAAGTTATGCCATTCTGGAGCGGGAGCTGCAGACACTTGGTGCTAGGTCTGTGTATCCAGTTCAGCACCTTGGTACAGTGCTGACAGAGGATCCCATATTTGTATGCCCATCAACATGACTGTATGGGCTTATCTTGCTGTGGCAATGCCTCACAGTGATACAGATTCACACAGGTTAGCCAGAGGCAGGGGCCATGGGTCAGGACATTTACCCTATTGTGGTGTACAGGCAGGTGTGTACCCACCCATTTATGTGTTTGTAGCCAGGGATAATGTGTGGGCACACAGCTTGTTGGCGGACCCTGCACATTCCATGCTGCCCATGCTCCCACCCCACCCCCCCATTATTCTAACCTCTTCCATACATTATGCATGCATTCTCTAATACTTTCCCTAAGGATATCACACCGTCACAGGTGTGTGTTAGTGTTGGTCCACAGTTCATGCAGTGGGACATGGTGGACATGTTACTGTGGTTTGTCCACATGGCCTTGCTTATGGCTTATGTGGAGTGTGTTTTGTTGTTACTTGGGTGTCCATGACATAACATGCATTGGCAGTACATTTGAGGCACAGGCCTTTGGCAGAAGCCTGTGGGGCATTAGGTGTTGCTGCAGGCCAGATGTGGCAGGCCGTTGCATTCTGTCAGTACTTCTGTCCTAGACCACCATACAGTATATTCCCCTGGGGTGACAGGGTAGGTGTGATAGGTGTTCATGCCAATACCTTCTGTCAGTCTTGATCAGATGATGTGGATGCTGGCAGGGTGCTCCCTACAGCTAGGGAAACACCTGCATGGGACGCCTGCACTGCATGCTGCAGTCTTCTGCTATTGCCATCTACAGGTGGGGTCTTACTGTACCCATTTCCCACAGCAGGGATATGACCAGAGAGGTGCCAGTGGGTGATGTTTGTGTGAGCTGGGTGCATGTGTGCAATGGACACTACTTGCATCTGACACACAGATATGCATGGGGCATTCCTGTTATGCTGGCATGTGCAGATACATCAGCTGTTTCCCAATACATCAGTCCTACCTCCTTTGTGATCTGCAAGTGGTCGGGCAGACATCACCGGTATCCCCTACTACAGGTCCAGTTACTGTGATGCATACCTGTATGTACAATTCCAAGGGTGTCTCCATTTCACAGTGAAACCATATATACTGTATGTCTGGGGTACTTTCCCCTGTGTACTGCTTGTATATCTAGCCCAACAGCCATGCACGTCAGTCTTTCAGATGGTGACACACATTACCACCATACATTTACAATGGCTTACTGCTAGCATGTGGTATACTGGTGGGGATTGTCTTTAGCACTACAGTTGTGAGGGTTTGTACCTGTCATCAGCAGTAGTGGGAAATGGCCACCAGGTCTTACCTCAACGTGCATACCTACTGACCACTCTCACACATTATGAAACACACACCATCCTAACACACACACAGACCTGCATATTGTGCAAATGCTAAAACCTATCCTGCTACCTTGGTCACCTCTGGGCATTTGTGCTCCACTCGTATTATACCTACTCATGCATGCTACTACATTTCTACACAGGATTGGGGGTAGGGGCACACCTGACTGTTTCTACATGTCTACATGGGAGTGGGGGGTATACCTGACTGTTACTACATTTCTACATAAGGTTGTGGGGGGGATACACCTGACTGTTTTTACATTTCTACACAGGACTGGGGGGGCACACCTGACTGCTACTATATTTCTACACAGGATTGGGGGGTGCACACCTGACTGTCACTACATTTCTACACTGGATTGGTGGAAGGGGCAGACCTGTCTGTTTCCACATGTCTACATAGGAGGGGGGCACACCTGACTGTTACTACATTTCAACATAAGATTGGGGGGGCACACCTGACTGTTACTACATTTCTACACAGAATTTTGGGGGGTACACCTGATTGTCACTATATTTCTACACTGGATTTGGGGTATGGGCGCACCTGACTGTTTCTACATGTCTATATGGGAGTGGGGGGCACACCTGACTGTTACTACATTTCTACATAGGGTTGTGGGGGGACACACATGACTGTTTTTACATTTCTACACAGGATTGGGGGGGGGCACACCTGACTGTCATTATTTATTTATTTTATTTATTTCAGTTTGTTAACCAGGAAGGTCCATTGGGTCAAGGTAGCCCATTTTCAATGGAGGCTCGAGGAGAAAGGCTCCAGACAGAAAGACAATATACAATGTATTAGTATAGCATATAAGACTAGCAATTTAACATTCAATATACAGCAAGACAAAATTATGCACATATTAAAATATATGAGCTGAGTCAATCACTTATAAGATATTTACAAAAACAATAAATTCATGTTCATTTAATGTCGTTGTGTCTTTCGGCTTTTCCTGGTTAGGGGTTGCCACAGCGGAACTCCGGTCCGCTAATAATTGGCAGTAGATGTTTACATGCCGAGTTGCCAGCTCTGACGCACAACCTTCAACGAAGGTATGCCCATTCACGCATGTCTCCACACAGAAGACGCTTTAGCTGAGAATTGAACAGGACAACATCTTACTGTGAGGCAACAACACTACCGCAGCACCACCACCGCAGTTTATACTATATATGATTTTAGACAAAGGAATTTTAGGGAAAGGAATTGAAGCTGTGGCATAGATTGTGAGTAGGATAGAATTGGGATAGGTATCAGGAATCAGGTAGGATGGGTACAGGAGCACTCCCAGAGGGTGGAGAGGTGAGAGTGGAGTAGGGTTTTAAAGGAGGGCAGGTTCTGGGTAGTTCTAATGTGAGGGGGAAGAGAGTTCCATAATCTAGCAAGGGAGAATGATAGCAGAAGTTTCCCTGGTGCGTCTAAAAACTTGTAAAGTTCCAAGAGGTTCACTACATTTCTAGATTGGATTGGGGGAAGGGGCAGACCTGTCTGTTTCCACATGTCTACATAGGTGTGGGGGGCACATCTGACTGTTTTTACATTTCTGCACAGGATTGGGGGGGGGTCACACCTGACTATTTCTACATTTCTACACATGATTGGGGGGGACACCTTACTGTTTCTATATGTCTACATATGATGGGGGGCACACCTGGCACTTGTACACATTTGCTATGACTGTACTGGTATGTCAGGTGCTCCATTTCATTCTGTATTCTAACCTATCATGCTGACTAGAGACATATCAGTGTGCTACAGGTCTTAGCTTTGGTTGCCCTACATTTTAGTGTCTGACTTCCTACCCTTCAGAACTAACATCCCATTGCCTGACCTGCTGTAGTCTGTCTGTGTAAGCCTGGGGGGGGGGTTACTCATAGGCATCATTCAGAAGACATAGCACAGGCTCTGTTTGTGTTTGCCTACACCTGTCCTGCTGGCTGAGACTGTTGTTGGGTATGTGTACCTCTCTGACTGGCATGTGTGAGTCATATGGACACACATGTCACCCAGCACATTTCCTGCAGTGGGTTTTGTCACCCTGTGTAGTACTGCCTGCTGTGGTGACTCCAGTATTTGTTACAGATGTAATGGTGCCATTATGGGTGTCTACTATTTGCTGCCATACCATACAGCCACCCAATTCACTTGCATGCTCACATCCATACCACAGATACAGGTAATGACACATTATACTCCATTCAGGAATTGGTAGGTTGATTGACGTAGCTTGTGGGTGTGCCAGTACTGAGGATGGTGCTGGAGTGCTGCCTATGTCAGATGCACATAGTACACTCCCTATACATGGTTGAGCACAGGTAGTGTCATGTTTGGCATCCCTTTTACTGGATGTGCGAGTCAGAGAGAGGTATCATTGCCTGGGACCCTACTGTGTCAGTGTACGTGCTACGCATTGCCTCTTTGCCAAGGCCAGGGCATATTGGGCATACCTCCATCTGCCTATGGGAGCAGGCTTGGGTTATTCCTCCTTCGAGTCACTCTGTGCCTGTGCAGGCCTTGGCATTGGTGGGGGGCTGTGTGGCCCTGCCCCATGCTGTTCCTGCTGCAGCTGTTTCCACAGGATCATATTGTGTAGCATGGCACATACCATAAAAATTTGAGTACATGTAGCTGGTAAGTACTGCAAGGCTCCACCAGATGTTTCCATGCACCAGAACTGGAACTTGAGCATCCCAAATACATGCTCTGTTATAAGTCAGGTCTGTGCGTGTGCCTCATTATGGCGTTGTTGTTAGGGTGTGTGTGCATTTCTGATGGGTGTCATCAGCCATAGCTCCAGTGTGTAACCAGCATCCCGCACTAGGTGACCATAGGGGATATCCCCATTGGCAAATCTCTGGTACAGCTGTGTCAGATGCCAGAATCATGAAAGCTTCCAGGGCAGCCAGCACACACATTCATTATAATGCCCTGGGCATCACAGACGACCTGGCAGTTGATGGAGGGGAAGCCATTGTGGTTGATGTAGCCCCTAACTTGATTACTGAGTGGTGCTTTGAAGCATATGTGCATGCAGCCTATAGCAACGACTACCTCAGGATATTCTGCTATTTGGTGGAAGAGACACATATTGTAGGCCAACACCTCACGGGTGTTAAGGAAATATGCGTGCACACCGGCATGTGCTGACATGGCATCCAGGAACTGGTGGAATACTCTGGATGCTGATGCCTGTGAGCTCTCCATGACATCCCCAGTTGAGCTTTGGGAGGTACCTGTGGCTAGTATTCCTAGGCCTACACATACCTTGGTATCCACTGGGATGGGTTCCCCTCTGTCAGTTTGGTGTGTCAGGCGTGGCCAGCACTGCTCAACAATTTGCTGTAGGATGTCCCTGCCCATCCTATAGTGCTCCACTATCTCCAGCTCATGTAGCCCCTGGTAGGTTACCCTGGGTCTTTACACTCTTCTCCATCTCCTCACTGTGGGTTGATCGGCAGCATTCACATCCTCACCACCCTCAGCCTCTTGCACATGTTGTTATATGATGCCTGCTGCAGCCCCTATCATTTTGTAGTTTTATTTGTTAAAAGTTCCCCATTTGTATACACCGGTGGTGTAGAGTATGGGTAAAACCAGAGGGGAAGGTATCTGCATAGTTTATAGTAGTGTTCTGGGCTGGGCTGGTCTGCTGCCTGTGTAATTGGCTGATTTCACCTGCCAGCTATGCTAGTTCTCCTTGATTAACTTCCTACTACTGTTTTCCCTTCCCATTGCCTTCCTGTTTAAGCCCAGGGGCGTGCCGCACAAACACAGTGCTCAGATGTGCTTGGAGCTGCTATTTCCTGGTTTACTTTTTCTTTTCTTTAAAACATGGTGTTCAGCATGCACACCTGCTTAGGCAATGTAAAGAGTGCTAGGCAGGCTCAGACACCCCCCCCCCTGCCTAGCTGCGCTAAGCTAGGAGCAAACCTGAGCCACAGGGCTCCAGTTCACTTACAATATACCTGACACACACCCCTATGATGTCAGCTAACTCCTAGGCTTGCACCAAGCTATTCCTACTCTTACACTGTTGGGTGCTGACTAGCATGCTGGGGAAATCTGGGATTCACTATCATAGCCATGGCCTGAAGTTAAACGCCAAAAAATGTATAGTCATACCCTTCGGGAAAAACAAGGTAACCCCAAGCTACCATATAGGTGGCAATCCACTAAGCACAGAAGAGGTTATCAGGGACCTGGGGACCCAGGTTGACAGTGGCCTTTCTTTTGACACTCACATTGCTAAAGTGGTTAGAAAGACCTTCTACACTGCCCACCTAATTATGAAGGGATTCACATCCAGATCTAGTGAGGTCATTGTTCCCCTGTACTCTTCACTTATCAGACCAATGATCGAGTACAATGCCCCATTCGGGATGTATCTCACCCGACATCTGCAGCAATTGGAGAGACCCCAAAACTTCCTCACCAAAAGGATAAAGGGACTTCAAAATCTGTCATATGCTGCCAGATTGAAGAAACTCCAGCTCTATTCAGTTGCATACCGTCTGCTCAGAGGTGACATGTGCCTGACATACAAGGCCATGTCCAACCCGGAATTAATGGACATGCTCCACCTCAAAAAATCCAAATCCACCAAAACCACTAGAGCAAGCGACTTAAACCTTAGCACGGATATAAATAGGACATGCTGGAGGGATAGATTTATCACTCAGAGACTCCCTATGCTGTGGAATAAAATCCCGGTCCATGTGAGGCAGAGCACCACGCTGGCTCTGTTCAAGAGAAATCTTGACCTGTGGATGGGAGATCGTAGGTTTATCCCGGGAATCATCTCTGTGTCACTGCTGGACAGAGGCACAACAAACTAATGGGCACAGTATTTTTTCATATAAGGGGTGGCGTAAGCCACAAAAATTTGGGCTAGGCTTATAAATGTCTTAGGGCAGATAGCCTAGTATAAACCTATGAACCTATGAACCTATTCCCCCCATTTGCATAGGATTGCCTGCTAATGCATAGTTACATATCTCACACTGAGCTTCCCCCCTTAGCAACCACTACTCACTGGCCATGTTGTCTTCTGCCTGCCATTGACCATAAAGGCAGAATAGTGATTTTGGTTAGAATGCTTATTTTGGGGGTTTTCTTTTATTTTTAGCCCGATCTCGTTTGCATCCCACTACCCTACACTTAAACAGCCAAGATTGACTAAAAAAAAATAAAAGTTGATTTTTGTATTTTTTAGACTGTTTTTAATGCCAATGGCCTTATACTTGACCATTGGCATGCTTCCTGAATGATATGCACCCTTTATTTGGAGCTGTCACGGCTCTGTTTTGGAATTTGCAGAAATGTACTCGGTTACTAACCAAGTACATTTCTGCAGATTACACTAGTTCTGCATGGCCGGTTTCCAGCTTTCTGGATCACAAATTCACCTCATTTGCATGCATTTCTCCTGCAAATGGGGTAATTTGCATACAGGGGCTGAGTCCATGCAGGACTAGTGCAGGAGCGCTCATGCATGTCCCTACAGGCTATTCCTGGATCGCACGGCAGACATATTGTCTGCTGGAGCTCCTGCACTAATCCTGCACACCGTGCAAGGCTTGCAGAATCCGAGGGAAATGTTCCATAAGTTTAGGTATATTTTGTCTGATTGTTAATTGCATTGTCTCTATTCTAAGATGTACTTACTGTCTTATACCTGTATGCTTAGCCATAGATCATTACCTAAATCAAATTTGTTTCTTATTTGTTCCATTGTTAAAACTTTTCCAGAGTCTATTAACTGATGCCAATAAGTCAGTCCATGGTTTCTAAGAATGTTGATTATATCTATATAAAAAGTTGTAATGTCATTTTGTGTGCATGGAATAGAATATATCAAGAATGACCACGATTTTATGTTGGGATTCCTATTCCTAAGGGTTTTTCCCCTTTTAATGTTTTTATAAACTTAGAACATATGTGCTTCTGTTTGTTTTCTGTGTAATGTTCTCTCATCATCTTAAGAAAATGATTTGATACCAACTCAATATATTGTGATAGTAACGCAATACCTTATTTTAGCCATATATTTTCATGTATTTGTTTCCATCTGGCAGAATAAACATTATTTACCCATAATGATATTGTTTTTATATTAGATGACAGTGCATGCATTTCTGTATCTGGAAGACTGATTCCTTCTATTTCCAGTCATTTATGGGATGATTTGGAAGTATTCTGGATTTACTGGGATACCATAAGAAGTCAACATTAGGTTTTATGAAAGATTTAGGAAAAGGTATAGGAAAGGCTTTTGTATGAAGCATAATATTTTTGGAAGAATAATAATTTTACTTATATAATGCCTGTCCTCCATTGTAAAAAGGTATTTGCTCCATTTTTGAATGAGTGTTTTAATGTTATTTAGAATATTAGAGCAGTTTATCATTATGTGAATACATAATTTTGATGGTTATCTATAATCATGTGTACTGTTGGCAGAGATAATATATATTATTAACAAAGTTAAAATCACCTTAGTACAGACCAGAGTGGAATTTGATAAATAGTAAAAAGTATTATATCGCTATACATATTTTGCTTCTAGATTAATTAGAGCTTTAAGAGTGCCTTATAATGTTGAATTAGGTCAGAAATGGCGTTAAAGAGTCAAGATGGGGGCACTGTAGATATGAACAACAGCAGAATTAATTCTCACAAGCCTGATGTTACATTCTAGTGGCAAAGAAGGGGCACATCAGAGACCACATTGCTCAGATACTAGACCAAATGCAGGAAGGTTAATAAGGCAGTCTGTATTTTTTTATTTCCCCCACCAACACAGCCAACCATCTGCTTGTGCCAGTGACCCATTCCATGTTTGATCTACCTATTCTCATCATTTCTTCTGCAGGGATTATGGCTGATGAGAATCATTAAGGCATCCAAGGATCATATGTCATCCTTGCTATCATGGGAGAGAGACTGTAATGACCTGTCTCCTGCTGTTATTGTCTGTTATGTCTGAGAACTAATGCCATCTATGGACTTTGACTCCTCACAAGAAAACATCTAAATGAACACCCTCACACCTGAGATCAGCACACCCATCCCTCACTGTCAGCACCTCAGGCACCCTTGTGCTGCTAATCGAACTCAGATCATTGTTATGGTAATCTCTCTATGCCATGGTGCTGGCTTTGCAACCTGTAAAGTTTTAATGGTGTTCTGTAACATATTACTTAAATCAAAATCTTTGTGCAAGAGCTATACTGTCAGAACTGCTTCATTTAGGACTGTTCAATAAGGTGCACTTAAAATGTACACATATCTGCAGTATAGACTGAAAATGGTAAAAAGTCATAGCAATGAAAATTACACTTTGTCATTGAAAGTATGAATTTTTTAAAGAGTTGTGTCTAGTTTGGACCGGGCGAAGAGACATGCTCAAAATAGCATGTTTACTTTTATTCATCGATTTATCTACAATAACAGTAATGATCAGCCATATAATCTGGTTTAATATGGAAGCAATAAAACTGGCTGTAGGCAACAGAAGAGTGAATGCAAACAGCAAAGTTAAAGGCTGAAAGAGCAGTCAGCATAAGTTGTTCTTGTCATAGTAACCCACATAAATACCAACTCTCCAATAAGTACAGACAAGAAAAATCATTTTACATGTAATTACTAAATTCATTGTGGTGTAGTCCTAATTATAACAGTCCGGACTAGAATTTATTCCATGTCTCTGCAAAATACCTGACAGTCATACATAGCCATTCAAGATCTTGGATCACAAAATCATTTTACATGCTTGCATGGCTGAAGTGACAAATGTAAAGATAAAAGATTTACTTTTGGCATATGCAGAATCCAGGTTCATTTGCACTGCTGATACAACATGCATTGTTGCCAGCTAGCTTAAGTGTGGATTGTGGGTGATTCAAAACTGTCAGCTAGCAGAAAGATATAGCAGAAATACTGTTTAACAAACTTCAGTTAGGTGTACTGTTCCTGTCCCTAAGTCTGTTACATGCAGCAAGCCTCTGACAGTATAAACTGAGCAAATAATATTATATAGCATAAGATACTGAGGGAGAATAAAACAGTTCTAAGTATTCTAAAGAGTACAGGCTCTAATCATTGTGCTGACTTCAAGAAGAGAACCCTGCAGTTGCTATTCTCTACACCTCACTTACCATACCATTTGAAAACCAGCCCACTTACCAGAGCATGATAATATGTAGAGTAGACGCACTGGGGAAGCGGGCCCACTTAGCACAACATGTTTGTTAGCAAATTACAGCCATAGGATAGATCAGTTAAAAAAAAAAAGAAAGACATATGTTACTCACAGAAACAGTCATGTCATGCATGTTCCTAATGTGAGACTTTTACCACTGTATCAGTGTTTTTTTTGTCATGTACTTCATCTCTTCATCATCATCATCATCATCATCATCATCATCCTGGCTAATGGCAATGTCCTCAACATCCTGCTTTTGGGAGATCTGGTAAAAATGGGTGATTCATGTTCATTATACCTTGTAGCATGTTCTGTTGATAAAGGCAGTGCTGGCCTGCAGAGCTCTGATTCAGATAACGGCTAAAGTATAAGGTGATACTCTTCACTGAAAATCTTTCATTCTTGAAAAGTGTCAGGCTTCAATAATGTTTTTACAAGAGTGGGACATGATAAGGTTGGCATACATCTATTTCTTCATGTATAGTCAAAAGTGTTCTGATTATGGTCACTCGAGTGTAGCATCAGGCAAGCAACTTTACATTTCATTATGGTTTAGAGCATGATTTCTGTACATGGTTATTATTTTGGCTATGGTTGTAGTATCATTTTTCTAATATATATATATATATATATATATATATATATATATATATATATATATATATATATATCTTTAAATATGTTACTTGCTAGATAAATAAAGTGCATATCATTGGACATACTTCTTTGTAGAAGCATTCAGTATAAACAGCTAAAGGAAATGAAAAGAACATCTGCAGGATCTGAGTTGTTTATTGAGGAGTCTGAGGAACATCTAGCGGTTACATCATGTCAAACTAAAGAAGTATAATTTACAGTTAAAAATGGCCCAGCCATGAGAACGAGGACTTCCCTCATTGCAGAGCAATTTTTGTAATAAAAAATGCATCAATAAAATGCAAAATAAAAATGTAAGCTTTAAATTCCGAAAATTAATCCATTTATTCCTGTGTGTGGAACAGCTTGCAATGCCTGAAAATATGCAATGTACCATTTTGTTGTTTGTTACTGAATAAAAATATGTGAAGCATTTCATAGGTTCATAGGTTCATAGGTAGGTACTAGGCTATCGGCCCAAGGGCCTACATAAGCCTAGCCAACAAGGTTCCCTGGCTTACGCCACCCAAGAAAGTTATTTTCCTGTGCCACTGTCAAGCAGAGACACAGAAGTGATCCCCAGGGTGTATTCCCTATTTCCCATCCACTCATCAAGATTTTTCTTGAAGAGTGCTAATGAAGAACTTTGTTTGACATAGATGGGTAGCCTGTTCCAGAGTATCGGAAGTATCTGGACAGGAATCTATCCCTCCAGCATGTCCTGTTTATTGTGGTGACAAGGTTTAGGTCCCTACAGCATGTAGCTCAGTGGGATTGGGATTTCTTTAAGTGTAGCATGTCCAACAGTGCTGGGTTTGACATAGCTTTATATGTTAGGCAGAGATCACCTCGGAGTAGGCGATATGCTATGGAGTAAAGCTGGAGTTTTTTTGAGGCGGTCAGTGTAGAGCATTTGTTTGAGGCCAGTAATCCTCTTTGTGAGGTACTTCTGTGGCCTTTCCAGCTGCTGCAGATGTCTTGTGAGGTACATTCGAAAAGGGGCGTTGTACTCTATAATGGGTCTAATGAGTGTCGAATAGAGGGGAATGATGACCTCTTTTTTCCTGGATGAGAACCCTTTTATGATGAGGTGTGCCATGTAGAAGGACTTCCTGACTACTGTGGCAATGTGACTATCAAAGGAGAGACTACTGTCCACCTGAGTCCCAAGGTCTCTTATCACACATTCAGTGTTAAGTAGATTGCTTCCTATGTGGTAGTTCATGGGTACAGAGTTTTTACCAAAGGGGATAACACTGCACTTTTTGGCATTGAGCTTGAGGCCATGGCTCTGACACCAGGCATCTGTCTCAGCAAGGCCCTTCTGTAGGATGTCCACATTATTTGGGGACATGACTATGGTTCCTAGTTTGCAGTCATCTGCAAACTTCATTAGCCAGATGCCTTCTGTGTTAGCCTGTACTTCAGAGAAGTAGATACCAAACAGGAGAGGTCCCAGGACGGAACCCTGTGGTACTCCACTTGTCACTGCTTTGAGGTCAGATTTGAAATCTGCAACTTTTACAGTGTGAGTTCTGTCAGTGAGCCAGTTAGTAATCCATCTTGTGATGTAGGGATTTATACCTAGTTTAGTGAGTTTAGCTATAATTCCAGAATGGGGGATGGTGTTGAAAGACTTGGCGAGGACAAGATAGGCTGTGTAAACCACCTTACCCTCATCTATGGCTTTGGTGACTGCCTCAAAGAAGTTGATCAGGGTGAGGAGGCATGATCTGCCTTTCACAAACCAGAACTGGGTGGGATCTAGACTTTGGAGGTTACCAATGTCTTTGTTTATGAGTTCCATGATGATACGTTCCATGGCCTTGCAGACCAGGCTCGTCAGGCTAATAGGTCGATAGTTCCCAGGATCAGTGGTGGCTCCCCCTTTGTGGAGTGTGATAACTGTTGCTGTGCACCATTCAGTGGGCACAAAGCCTGATGTGAGGCTATTATTGAACATGATGCTTAAGTGGGGAGCCAGTTTGTTCTGACGTTCGTGTAAAACACAGCCTGGGATATTGTCCTGTCCCATGGATGCTGTGTTTTTGACTTTAGAGAGTGGAGCTTTTACCTGTGTGGTTGTGATTATAGGGACTCTGCATTCTTCCTGTATAGATATGGCCCCTTTAGAGGGTGAGGGGGGGTAAAGTTAAAACTGAACCTATCTGTCAGGATGTTGGCAATATCAGTAGGTTCTGTAATTTTTGTGCCGTTGTGCTGTAACTCAGAGTAGATCTGGGTGTTGCCATCGAGATTCTTGACATAGCTATAGAATTTTATTTATTTTTATTTTTATTTTTTTTTTATTTAACATTTGTTGACCGGGAAAGTATAAAACTATAAAACTATAGAATGCTTTGTGGTTGTCCTTAGAATTAGTGGCAATTTTGTTTTCATAGCTAGCTTTGGAGGATTTTATAAGGGATCTCAGCTTCTTACTGAGGCTGACCAGGGAGCTCTTCCACTCATAGGATTTACTCTCATTTGGAACAGTTTCTTCCTTCTGTTGTATAGTTTGTTTATGACAGGGAACCACCAGATTGGCTTCATTTTTTTGGAGGATAGCATCTTGGTTCTGTTTGGGTTAGCACGATCCATGCACTCGTTTAAGGGCTTATAGAGTGCATTTATGTAGGATTCAGCAGTTGTAACTGCATTGTCCATCTGCATGGGTGTCATGAAGTTCACCACTTCTGTCTTAAGAAGCATGAAGTTGGCTTTGGAGACATTTTTTACCATGGTTTCCTTAATGGGGATGGGATGTGGATATCAAGGGTGATTAGCTTATGGTCGGATTGGACCAACGAGGAGTTGACTTCAGGTGTGGAACACCGGTCACTCATGTTGATAATAACTAGGTCTAGGATATTATTGCCCCTGGTGGGGGTGTGGATAAGTTGATCCAGGGTATTGGAGTTTATGAATTCCAGAAAGCGTTGAGCTAAGGAGTTAGTACACGAGTAGTTTTCCCAGTTAATGGTGGGGTAGTTGAAGTCTCCCATTATTAGGGTGTTTGGCTGAACCCTAATATTTGCCAGTACATCAAGAAAAGAGGAGTGGGAATCCTGGGGCATGGTGGGGGATCTGTAGCAAGCTACAAATTGGATTGCAGTTTTGCCCAGAGTTAGTTGCACTTGGATAACCTCGGATGTATTATGTTGAGCAACTAGCCTGGAGGTGTGGATATCCTTAATGAATATGGACACACCTCTGCCTTTGGTGTTTCAGTCCAGGTTACATGGCCGAAAAGTGTGGTATGAGTTATAGCCTGGTAGTGCAGGGGTGCTCTCTGGAGTCTTGAACCAGGTCTCAAGTCACTGCACAGATATCAATGTTCTCCATTTTAAGGAGTGCCTCGAGTGAGTGCATTTTGAGATTTAGACTTCTAGCCTTGAGTAGCATTACCCTCAGTTTTTGCTTGCCTGTTCATGTTAAGGTGGTGAATTTGTTATTTGAACCTTGCCAAAAAAAGGCACTATAGGGGCATCAAGAGCCTTAGCCAGTATCCAGAATCCCAGGGGCGACAGGTGCAGGCCATCTATGGCAAAGCATCTTGGTCTGTCGACCATGTCATCCCAAGCAGATGGATTCTCTTAGAATGACACCAGAAGCTTAGCCAATTGTTGAAGTCAATCATTTTGTCCTTGTACTGCGGTATCATTCTGGGTGATGGCAGAATGCTACTCAGAGCTAGGGTCATACTTGCCTGGGTTACAAGATCGGAGAGCTCTTCCATGTCTCTTTTCATGTAGTCCAGGGAGGTATGTCTCAGGTCATTCACACCAGCATGAACAATGACAGAGTCATATTTGTACTTGTTGTGGACTGACCTGAGTACGTGGGTTATGTGGCGGATCCTGGCACCTGACAGGCAGCTGACAGTAACCTTCTCCTTGTTTAGCCTGGTGAGTGGGACATCAGTGTGCCTGACTATAGAGTCACCTATGACTAGTGTGCTGGGTACGTTGTTTTGCCTTATTGGCTTTGGTTGAGTGGCACACTTAGTCTGTGGGCTATGCGTCATTTGGGTTGTGTTGGGAGATGGAGGTTGCTTGCGTTTCTGCTTTGGAGATCTCTGTTGCTTAGACAGATTATTATTGAGAGCCTCCGTGAATGTTTTTGTGTTACTATGTGTGAATTTTGGTGGTGTAGATTTAGTGAGACTATGTGATGAGTGTGGTGTGGTGCAAATGTTTACCTTCTCCTCATGACTGTCAAGTTCAGTCTTGGTTGGAGAGAGCTTTACCTCCAGTTTGGATAGATAAGTGCATCTCTCACAGGTTGTAGTGTTGGTTGATAGGAGGAGAGTGTTGTCTGTGTACATGAGGCAATTTCTACATTGCCTCAAGATGCCCAGATTCATCAGATAGATAGGAGAGAACACTGGGAGATGACCCTTGGACATGCCTGAATAAGAAAAATATTTTCCTCTAGATAAGTGAGGAAAGTGAGTACAAGAGCTGTTTTTCTCTAAGTAAGTGAGAAACGTAAGTATAAAAACTGTTTTCCTCTAGGTAATGAGGAAGGTTGAGTGCTGTAGTAATTAGTAGCTTATTTAGAGCTTACAAGTTCTGAACAAGTGCTGAGCACGAATAAGCAAATTTAAGTGCTAAAACTAAGAATCTGTATCTGCACTACATGAGTTACAAGACAGAAACAAGTGCAAATGCAGGCTTTCAAATCAGAAAGTTGAGAGAGATGGAAGAGATTGCTCAAACGAACTACAATTTCTGGGCCAGAAAATTCAGCAAATGACAGGGGAATGAATGCATGAATGCAAAACTGAACATACAGAATTTAACACTTTTTCTTTTCAAGAAGAGTTGAGAAATAAAATAGCATTAAATGAGGAGAAGCTGAATATTTATTGTGAGCTTAGAAAGAATTTTCTATGTATTCAGAGTTTGATCTTTTCAACAGCAGAAGATCCTTTAGAAATAAATGGTTAGATACAGAGCTAAAGTTTCAAGGCAAAACTGTATATTTAATATGCTGCATAGTTTATTGATCAAACATAGAATAGTTTTTTGTATACAAAGTGATCAAAGAAGGGGTACAGAATTAAGAAACACATGCAATATTAGTAAGAGGTACAGAAGTAAATTGAATGGCTGAAATTATAAGTAAATGGATAAGTAACTAAACAAAAGGAAACGAGTAAGGTATAATACTACAAGGCTGTAATGTAACACTGATGGTAATGAGTAAGGATACAGGTGCTGTGAATGTACAGTGCAGGTGAAACTCCAGGCCCATGCATTAGGTGAGCTATAAGCATGAGATGAAAAGGTGCCTTGCATTTAATCATCTTTGTAAAGCTGTGGTAAAAAGAGTAATTTTGCAAAGGAATATAAAATGAAAGACAAACGTGTTCAGAATAATTTCCATGTGGTGGACCAAAAAAATGAATGCAAGCTCTTAGTAGATAATATTGAATAAAAAAAATGATAATGTGACATAAGAATGCATAAGAAACAATATGATTAGTACAAGTCTCTCTTCAAGAAATGGTGGCAATTAGTAACAATAATGAAGAATTTAAACTAGAAACAAATGCATCATGTAATACTATATCTGAAGAAAATTGCAAGATCTGGGAGCTACAAAGCACTACAAGAGATGTATGCACATAATTAACATATTTAGGTCACCAAATGAGGACTGAGTCAAATGTTAATGATATATGAAGTTATCTCTAAGAAGTGATACTTCTTTTTTGAAAAGAAAGAAGCTAAAAATACTAAAGAAGTCTGAGTACAGAAACATTACATTCTTGTTCAAATTCAGACACAGTTATAGAGCTGCAGGGACATCTGAAATCCTTTACTGAAATCCTACTTGTGATGGACTACATTAGCAAACAAGTCAGATGAGACAGATGAGCAATGCTGCTGTGTGCAGATGATATGGTACTGCAAGCATACTCTGAAGACGAACTTCAGCAAATGACAGGGTAATGAATGCATGAATGCAAAACTGAACATACACACAATGAAACTCAGTCCAGATAAGACAGTTCTAATGGCAGCAAATGAGGGAATTCAGAAGAAACTGAAAACTGAGATAGAAGGGAAATAGTGTAACAGGTTGAGAACTTTGAGTATCTTGGAGGTGTGATTGAAGAGAAGGGAGGTCTGAATGAGGAGGTCAAAGCTAGTATCAGTGGGGCTGCAGTGTCAGCGGTAGTTTGTGACAGATGAATGTCAAAGATGTTGAAAAGTAAGGTGTACAAAACAGTGGTATGACCAGAAACCTGGGCAGTGAAGGCAGAGCAGATGAGGAAATTAGACTTGATAGAGATGAGGTGCCTGAGATCGGTGATAGAAAGGACACTGTGGGACGGACAAAGAAAGGAGAACAACAGAGCAGAAGCCAAAGTATCTTCAATTGCAGAGAATGTCAAAGAGAACAGATTATGGTATATCAGGCACATGTGCAGAAAATGATCTGTTGAAGAAGATTTAGGACAGACAGGAAGAAAGCAAGAGGAACTAAGGTGTTCAGCAAAGAGATGGATAGATCTTGTGACAGAAGATCTATGATCTATGACTGTCAAAGAAGGTAGAAGAATGGCATTAAATTGAGATAACGATGGCAACAGCAGATCTGGGACTCTAACCTTAGGTAGAAAATTTGGAAAAGGGGAATGATAATGACAATTATGATGATGATGATTGCATAGCAACATATCCCTCACAGCTATTATGATTCATTTACAGGTTTTAAGAAGTTATCAAGACAGTATCATAAACAAATAAGACATCTTTAGGAATGGTGCCAGGACAATATCATATAATTCTCCTGATGCCTTAGCAGAGATCCATGCTCCAAAGTAAATGACAATAGTACTCAGCATTAGAACT